>NC_134483.1:539167131-539467131 GCF_040206685.1 Ascaphus truei
GATCCCTCTGCTTTCTCACAATGGCCTACAGTCACAAAACTGTGATATGACACACTAGAGACAATAGCAAATAAAAATTTTATTATTTTTAAGGTGCACGTCATCAACATTTTACCGCAAAAAAAAATTAATTTTTCATAACAGTGATATGAATGTGTTAAAATGACCAGACTGACAATATTAACTACAAAAAAGATGAACAAGTGTGAGTTACTGTATCAAACAGCTATAAGCGACGATAAGTAATTTTTTTGACCTAAATACAGCAAATTATTAGTCTCGGCTTTAGGGTGGCGTAAGCCGTGAATTACAGCCTATCAATACCCTAAAATAGGTCTTACTCTCTCTACTTACTTATATGGATGGGTTTGAGTAAAGACTGGTGGAGTGGGAGCAGATAAGAGAGAGACAGCTTCAGGAAGATAGGGAGAGGGGGAGAGAGAGGCTGAGGAGGATACAGGAGGATGCAGAGTCTTCCAGAAGGAGAGAGCTAAGGACCAGTGTGTTTAGAGAAAGGAGGACCCTGGCCGGGCTTACTGATAAGGAGGTTTTAAAGAGATAACGAGCACTGGTGCTAAACTTGCTCTTTATGAGGAGCTGAGGGGAGACTTAGATCCCCTGACTGACTGGACTCATGTCCTGCCTGGTAGGCAGATTAGCGCAAACTAAACTCTTGTGCTGTTTACGCCAAGTACTTCAAGCCACGAAAAATCAAGGCAGGAGATACATATAATTTGCTAATCACTTAGTGGGGATACCAAATGGGATGGGTGTAATAGAAAATGAACTGGAGGAGATTTTCTGCAACCACAGACATCACTCTTTGAATGAGTGGTGTGTGATGCTCATATGTGCATTCTGTGGCAGACTTTCCAGGGTCAAGTCACATATCCTAACTGAAGATTTTGAGTCAGGCATAATGAGGGGTAGATGGCTATTATGTTTTTCTACAGTATTTCTTACTGCTTTTGAAAGCAGTCACATGACCATGGTGGCCCTTAACCAGTAAAGGGAAGATTAAGAGTCCTCCTCTTCCCTTTCCCTTAAGTGCAGACCACGCCTTGCACTCCACAGGAACACAGGATATGATCAAACTGAAAAAGGCACTATTTGGGCATGAAGTAGACCAGTAGTGCAAACCAATGGGCCATGACCTCATTGGGTATTGTTGGTAACTTTCTGGGGATCGTCAAAACATTAGGGGATTAACTCTGGGATGTCCCTGCTTCTGAATAGGACCCCTGCAGTGTTAATCTTTTGACCGAAACTACAGAAACAAACTTGGACTAAAGCAGCAGCCCATCTCTCTGCATCTCTCCATCTCTCTCCCCGTGTCTCTCTCCATCTCTCCAGAAGACAGAATCAGTCTGCTGCTCCATTCAGTCAGCCTGGATAACATCGATGTGGGCATATCCATATTCGGTATCTATGACATTATCAGGCTGACTGAATGGACTCAACTGAGCCTCTGACTACTGCTGCTGCTGGGGACAGGTTTGCTGGTGTACTCGTTTCTGAAGGTGGGGCATGGTTTCAGGGTTGGTGGTGTGTCCATGGGAAGAGTCAATGAAAGTCTTAATAGTGTTGCTCACAGAGGTAAACACTCGAAATCCAGATCAGCAGAGCAGATAGTAGAGTCCCAATGAGTGGGCAGCAGTGTTAGGAGTCAGGTCACAGGCTGAAGACCAGGACATCGAGCAAACAGAAGGGTCAGGGAGTAAGCCAAAGTCAAGTATACAGCAGCAGGGAGCACCACAGCTAACTCACAGGTAGCAGGAAAGTTGTGAAGCCAGGAGGAGACTGTGAGGTGCCTTCTTATAGGCCAGGGCAATCACATGCTACAGTTAGCACAGCTGACAGCTGAGAAGCTATAAAGGAAGCAGACCTTACTAGTTGAGCCCTGGCACATGAGATGATGTTGTAGCAGATGTGATTGATTGGCGTTTGGGCTTTGGCTACCATGTTGAACATTGGTATCAATCAATGAATTCTTTGCATTGTGTTGCCTTAAAGTGTGCTCAACTCTTAATTAGCTTTTTTTCCCCATCAATTCAAATGCCTTTTTTTTTTAAGATCATTACGTCTTTTCAATCGCTGATCGAGATAGCATGTCATCATGAATTGTGGTGAGAGTCCTCATCATGGTACTTCGGTGCTGAATTTGAGCCCAATGAAATCCCCAACTGTCTTCTGAATATTGGCTTGTAGGTTGTGTGGCTCTTTGTCCTGGCTGAGGCCTTCCTACTGCTGCTGATGCTGCCTGATGCCTTTGTGCTGGCCCTTCCACAGGTCTTCATTTTTGCCCTTTGTCAGGTCTTTAGCTGACCCTTCCTCAGGTCTTGTGCTGGCCCTTCCCCAGGCCTGCTTATTACCTATTGCAACGGCCACTATAGTTGAGGCAATGTGCAGGTACATATTTGTTACTCCTGTGAAGGTACATACTCTAATGTTAGGGTGACGTTTCATCACCAGAGGACTATCTTTGCTGCTCTTCAGATGTTTCTTCCTCCCCAGGAGATACCGTTAGTGGAGGTTGTACAGGCAGGCCCTGTTGATGCCAGGATTAACCTATAAAATAAACAAAATTATATATTTTAAATAAAAATCAATGTATATTGATCTCCATTGTATAATGTTTCGATAATTTTAATATCTCTGTTTTATATGACTACAGTATATGCAAGGTTAAAATATATTATTATAATGATATGTCTTAAAGAGATATGTTATTGTATATAGACAACTGTGTACATGTACATGACTTACCCCTTCCGATGAAGCCCTATGATCGGTCGCACTCTCCTCATGAAATCCGCAGCGGGCACAGTTTTTGTTCCATCTGTGCATGTGGGGTGCACGTACGGAGACGTAATGGCCCAATCAGAATGAACACAGCGGGGGTCCCTGCGTCTAATGGGTCTCGCGCTGTAGGAATCCTACCAGGCTGCACCTGTCTGTGTAAGGAATCGGGGAACACGTCCTTTGCGACGTGTTCCCTCCTTACTTGTCTTGCCTCAGACCTCCGCTCTGGCAACAGCGCATGCGCGCACCCCCGCTCAGCTTACATAGTGTGCCATAGAGCTTAGCTCTGCCCCCTGTGTGACATCACTTTAAGGGATGACGCCACATCCTTTTGAAGTAATGTAACCTATCACATGGTACAGCAACCAATGAGATTTTCTTCAACTCATTGGCTGCAATACCATGTGACATAGCCATTTGGTATTATGGATGTGACTTACCTCCCTTGGAGAAGATGTCACATCCTTAAAAAAAAAGAGACGGGCACATGATGCAGCGTCCAATCGGATGGGCGCTGTACCATCTGACCATAAAATGTGACTCACAGGCCCTATTTAAGGCCTGTATGTCTCATTTTACCTCAAGAAGCCGACGAAACAACATCCTGTTGTGGATTTACCGTTGGGTTTTGGATTGACAGATGAGGAAAGAAGATTAAAGAAAAGAAGAAAATAATGACAGATGAAGAAAGAAGACAGTGATAGAAGATAAAAGAAAGAAGATGTTTTTTACCTGCTGCTGGTCTTCAAGGTGGATGTCGTTGGATTGCGGGTGATGATGTCACGATACAAGAAATTGCAGATACAACGGGATTCGGAAGATGAAGACTTCTAAAGGTAAGAGAAATATTGAATATATGTAAATGTCTTTTTTTCAGGTTTTTCATTGTATTTATTTATTTTTATTTTTGTGGTTGCCCATTGACTGCTAATGTATTAATCTGTTCCCCTTTAGGGTACAGATAAATACCAATGCCAATGCATTTTTTGGCATATGCTTGTTTTGAATTGATTGTCATATTTTCTATTTCTTTTTATTGTTTCGATTCAATTGTTTGGATTTTGGATGGCTTGTTTTTAGTACATTTTAGGATTGGTTAGCATTTTAAATTCATTAATTGTTTTGTTGGCTAATGTTTAAAATGAATTACTGTAATTGTTTTGTTGCTTAGTGCTTTTATTTATTAAATTGATTGGCTAATGCTTTTATTTATTTAATTGTGGTGTTTAGGTGCTTGTGTATGTAACCCGGGTCCCCTCTGGTCCCCCGTTGCCCCCTATCTCCTGGAGCAGGTGCGCTAGGCAGCAGAGGCAGGGGGCAGGTTCCGGCGCCAACGGGAAGGTTACGCAGGTTAGCCCATCGCCGGAGGATCCAGCAGCTCCCTTTGCAGGGCGCCGCCATGTTGTGATTGGCTGCGCATGCGCAAGAGGCCATGAATGCGCAGTATAGGTAGAGCGCCGGCCATTAGTTAGAATAGGCTCCACCAGGGACTACAACCTCCAGAAGCCTCAGTGGCTACGATCACGTGGGCGCGAACAGCGAATAGGGCTGCAGCAATCCCCTGCTCACCAGAAAGATACTTTTTGCGCGTTTTGCTGCCATGTTAGTCGGAGCTGGGAAAAGGAAGGGGTAAGTTGGGTGTGCAGGGGTCTGTGGCTCCTGCACTAGGCCAGATACCCCCTGTTAGGCCCCAGCTATGCCCCAGCTCCCCACAGTTTGTGGCTGCTGCAGGGACAGGCCCATAGATAGGGACACTACCCCTGTAGTACCAGTGAGAGGGACACAGACAGGACACGGTGGTACCCAGTTCTCAGGTGGTCTGGGACCAGTCACCTGCTGTCACAGAGACTATTAAAGGTGTTACAATCCAAGCTGGACCCACCCACCATAGAGGCGGAGGTGTCGTGGTTTGTCAAAGGGTCTGTGGACCCCATCTGTATCAACAGCATCACCTGAGCGCCCGTGTGTGGACACATCCGGCAGGTATCCATTTCACCAAGTGCACCAACTTTACACGGGCTGGTGGGGCAGCGCTATCACACACATACATGGGAGGGTGAATGACTCTATGGACACCAGGGTGTTGTGTGCTTAGAGGCACCCTAGTACTTGGAGAAGATACACCCTTTGAGGGTGAGGACACGGTACAAAGGGGGTCACGGTGAAGGAGTACGGCCCTGTGAGGCTTGTATGTTATGGAGAGTTAGTATTATTGGACTGTGTAGTAAAACTGTTATATCTATACACGTGTGTTTTATTGCATGGGGTTCATGTAACTGGGTAATTCCACACAGTAGAATCCCATACTGAGCACCAATTCAGGTACACCCCAGGTTCCCAGCAGAGGAGGCTCAGGTTTCCTGTGAGCCACTGGTATTGCATCGCACCACACACACCGTAGCCCCACATATCCCAGGAGGTGGAGGAAAGTGTGTTACATGTATATCTTTTATTATTGTGTATTTTTGGCCTTCATGCTTTTTAATTAGGGTGACCATTGACTGCATGCCCATATTATATGGGTATGAAGTACCACTATGCCAATCAATAGGAAGAGGGTGGGTATAGTGGTCCATAGGTGTGTGGGTGGTTAGACCTCCCGGGTGTGTAGCAGGGGAGTGTAGGTTAACCCCTTAATTACTATATCGGTTTATAACCGCTAAGGTGATTAAGGGGTTAGGGGCCATTAGATTGTATTTTTTCTTGTATTCTTTCTAGCAATGGAGGACCCCGTCAGGGGAAAGTAGAAAGATTTATTTTCTTTATTTATGCTGGCTGGCTAATGTTTTATTTTATAATGGGCAAATTAGCTATTTTCCATATTTGGATAATAGTTATTTTGCCCATTGCTGCACTGTATGTGTTGGGGGGGTGGGAGGGGAGGGAGGTGTATTAATTTTA
This sequence comes from Ascaphus truei, assembly GCF_040206685.1. Taxonomy (NCBI): domain Eukaryota; kingdom Metazoa; phylum Chordata; class Amphibia; order Anura; family Ascaphidae; genus Ascaphus; species Ascaphus truei. Next base: position 539,172,835 of record NC_134483.1, read on the forward strand.
ATGTATTGCACATTTTATTTTTGGCCACAGGATTGGTACCGCAGGCCAGCGGGGACCACCCGAGTGCCCCCAGACACCCGCGGGGACCACCAGAGGACACCCGCGGCCTCTAGAATCCATCATGTGTGGGTAGAGGAGGTGGGTATTAGTGTTTATTGTCGGTAGCGGGGGTGGGTGAAGTGGGTATTTGGCCTTTGGTGGGTAGCGGGAGAGGGTAACCCCAGAGCGGGAGGGGGTAACCCCTTCATTGCCTTAGCGGTTAGCCTCTATGGTAATAAAGTTGCCTGTAAATGCATTTTAATGGGTGGGATTCATGCCGTTGGTCTCCGGTGCTGATATTAATGGATATCAGCTCGAGGAGACTCCTGGCATCAATCCGGTGCAGAAAAAAAGCATTTTTTTTTTATGTCCTGAATCGCCGCCTCTCAGCAGCTTCTCACCAGCCTCACACCAACTTTTCCTGGCGTGAGGATTTTGGGAGAAACTCGCCATTCTAGAGCTGCGATCAGCCTTGATATGCCTCGATATTAATCGCGGCTACTAGAATTGCACGCGTTTCAGAACCTGCCGATAAGTGGCTTATCGCTGGGTGATTTTTTTATGACGACTGAAATTTTCGGCGATTCATGCCTTTATCGCCAACTTTTCGAGGTTTAATGAATAGCAGTAGGCATTATGGCCGATAAGTGCTCGATAAGTGGCTTATGAACGCTTATAGCACAGGCCCCTAAGAGTGAGACTGAATCAGTCACTCTCCCTGTGCGCACAGCTGTTATTTTATTTTAATAACATATTATTGAAGCAGGAGGTCTCCGGAGCTGAACTGCATTAATTTCATGTCCGTGGACGCCCTACTTCCTGTGTTACAGGTCCTATTATGGGGTCTCGGTATTCCCGCCATGTTTAAATTCTCCCGCATCACAGCCCACGTGACTGGAACATTTAAAAAATGCAGGGACATACTGGCACCCCACACCGGGACCTGTAACGCGGGAAGCAGGTGGTCCCCGAAGCTGAAATTAATGTGGTCAGTTCCGGAGACCCCCTTCTTAATTACTGTGAAATCCCCTGCTAAAACAACTCCGTCCATACTACAGTAGTTTCATTGTCTCTGAAGTCCTGACATGCTCAATAGATCGCCTCGAATGTGTTTCTGTGGGACATTGTACTCTCATCCCAAATAATGATCTCACGCTCTTGAATAACTTTGGCTGTTCTTGTGTTTATGCTTATCTTGCCAATTGAATTTTCAGAGTGATCAAAATTAAGTGATAGCTTGAGGGTTGTATGATGGGATCGTGTCATTTGTGATGTCGTATGTGATGTCATCAGTTATGTCATGGCCAATGTCATTTGTAATGTCATCAGCGATATCCTTTGTGAATTGAATCATAACATAAACACAAACCTTCTCCTTGATCTCAGGAACCCTCACGCAAAATTTGGTTACGATAGCTTAACAGGTGTCCAAATGTATAGCAGACAGAAAGACTAACAACTTTCCAAAATATATAGTACAAGTAGCAGTTTCAACATAATAACGTTTCTATCCCTTTTGGCTGAAGCCTTTCCCTTTTTGTAGTTTTGTGAAGAACATTTTTTTGTTTCAAATTTTTTTATTTGGCATTAGAACATTTCACAAAATTACAGGTACATAAAATATTTTGGCCTAATACAAGGTTTTCACATTTTAGTTGGTGTTGGGGAAAAGCCTCAACGTCCCCCTGACCCTCCGGGGTCTGCAGGGGTGGCGTAAGTGTAGAAACAGAAAAGGGAAAGAGGGGGTAGAGAGGGTGGAGGGGGGGGGGAGAGGGGGGGCATTGTCCCCCTTCTCCTCAGCTTCCGCGACTAGGGTCCCTGTTCTATCTTGATTCCTTTTCTATTGTTATGAGGTGTTTCAGCGCTGGAGTGCCATTTGGGTCAACCATGAGTCCCATGTCTTATAAAAAGAGGCAGTGGACCTTTTCAAAAAGGCTGACAGTCTCTCCATTTCCATCACCTCATGAACCCTTTTTTTACTGTTTGTTTAGAGGGGGGAGACATCTTCTTCCAGGCGGCTGCCACCGCACACCTAGCCGCTGTGAGAATGAAGGAGACTAATTTGCCTGTTGGTCGGTCCAGTGTTTCTAAGGGCTTGGCCAACAGGTAGGTCAGCGGGTCAATGGGTATTGTGAGGTCTGTGACCTCTTTTAATAATTTTTGTATAGTTTCCCAGTATTTCTGAATTTCCGGACATGTCCACCAGATATGGAAGCCAGGGGGTAGATTTGATTTATTCTAACTGGGGTAAGATACCAGCGAAACAGTATTTTATATATGTTTTCTTTGATTGTGGTACATATGGAAGTTCCTTAGGCTGTTTCCCAAATACTTTCCCAATCCTCTCGGTCTATAACTATATTCAATTCTGCTGCCCAATGCAGCATGTATTCGTGGGTGGGGGCTTCTATTGCCCTCTCTAGTTCTGCACAAATTTGCGTTATGAGACCTTTCTGGTGGCCTGTTTCTCTACAGAGCTGCTCAAAACCAGTGAGAGGGGGAAATTCCAACGTTGGGGATAATGTTTGAATAAAGTGTCGCATTTGTAGGTATTTGAAGACGTTCAACCCTACTATTTCATATTTGGTTTGTAAACTTTGGAAACTCAGGAACTGCCCAAAACTCAGGAGGTCGGCAACTACCTTGATGTTTTTTGTTTCAAATTGATCGAATTGTCTGAGCTCACATCCAGGTGGGAGTTTTGGATTTTTATAAATTGGTGTAAGATGAGAATGAGGTACTGTGAGCTTAAACTTAAATTTGCATTTCGTCCAGGTCTCCCATGTGTGTCTCATCGGGCCTAATTTGAATTTGTTATTCTGCATGTCCTCCCTGCTCAGGGACCAAAGGCAAGCCGGCAGCGAAGGCATCCCGGCATAGTACGTTTCTATATATAGCCAGCAGTATTGATTTGGGTTAGCGTTCCAGACTACTACCTATCGCAATTGGGTGGCTTGGTAATATCTTGTGATGTCTGGGACTCCAAGTCCTCCTCTCCCCCTTGAGGCCAACAGAATTGTTCTGGTGACTCTGGGTTTTTTACCCTGCCAAATAAAATGGAAAATTAATTTCTGGATGTTCTTCAGTTCTGAGCCAGGGATGTGGACCGGGAGAGTCTGGAAGTAGTATAGTAATCTAGGGAGTATATTCATTTTAACCGAGATCATTCTCCCAATCCATGATATCTGATATCCTCCCCATTTATCTAGATCTTGTTTGATTTTTCGAAACAGGGCCGGATAATTATGTTGGTATAGGGATTGGTAGGTCCTCGATATCTTGACTCCCAAATATTTGATACAAGAGGAGCTCCAACGGTAATTAAAGTTTAGTTTGAGGAGTTTCACCTCTGGTTCTATGGTTAGTGCAAAGAGGAGAGGGGACAGGGGGCATCCCTGCCGAGTTCCATTCGTGATCTCGAATCTCTGGGTACTGCCCCCTGGTAAATTTATCGTTGCTGACGGGTTTTGGTATAGTCTACGGACCCCCTCTAGATATGCGTCTTTGAAGCCAAATTTGCGCATAGTGTGGTCCTGTAATAGCCAATCTATTCTATCGAACGCCTTCTCTGCATCTAGGCTCAAAAGTAGTGCTTTGGTTCCTGTGAGGTGGACATGATCAATAATGTTGATTATCTTCCGAGTATTGTCTGAGGCTTGCCTGCCCGCAACAAATCCTACTTGGTCAATATTGATTAATCTCGGTAAGATGGGGTTTAATGTATTTGCGTTTCAGGGAGCATATAATGTTATCCAGTACACAGTGATGCTTCATCAATGACACAGCATTTACTAGCTCTCAGACAGTCTATTTTTCAGCCCATCATCCTAGCATGGTACTGGGGAAAGCCTCAGTTAAGATGGGGGGAGGGGGGGAGGGGAAGGGGAAAGAGGGGGGGGGGGGAAGAGAGGGGGGGAGAGAGAGAGGGTGGAAGGGGGGGGAAGCCTTGCAGCAGCTCAGCCTGGCTTGATTATGGGGGGAGCCTCGGTTGGTATCAGAGGGGGGAGAGGAGGGAGGGGGGGAGCGGAGGGAGAGGGGGGGGGAGGGAGAGCGGAGAGAGGGGGGGTGGGGCAGGGGGGGGAAGGAGGATGGGAAGGGTATGTGGGGGTGGGTAAGGGAGGAGGGGAGGAGAGGTGGAGGGGGAGAGGGGGGGGGGGACTCCCATTACATGGAAGTGGGTACAATATATAAAATCTTGGCTCATTAATCTGGAGGCATTCTAAAACCTTGTGTTGTAATGCCCTTCAACATTTGGCTTTACAACACCTATGCACTTGCAGTGGGCACCGAATACACCAGCACGGGCCACATCAGTTTTCAACACTTATTAACAGTTTAAACATTTTTTTTTTCTTTTTCTTTTTTCCCTTTGGAACGAGTCTCTCCAGCTCCCGGGGGTATAGGGATTGGGGTGATACTCAAAGGCCTTCCATCGTTGCCTTGTTTGCACTGTCCATATGCCTTTTTGCAACGAGAGTCTCTCTGAATGCAGCGGGGAGAGGGGGGGATTTAGGTAAGGAGATAACCATTTTATTTGGGGTGGGGGGATCTCAATAACTGCAATGAAGCATATTATAACAGTAATTGTTTGTACCCCTGTGTAACTGTGGCTTATATTTATTGAGGCGGCTTCTTACTTGGCCCCGGTTTGTGTTAGCCAGTCCCGGGTTGCCGCGGTGTAACCATGCGTGCCATATTGTGTTATGGCGGGGGTAGTACTCTCGGTTACCGGCTTGTCCAGTGCTCTACCGGGGGGGGGGGGTTATGGAGTGGGGCCTCAATAAGCGGACTTGATTCCTGCAGTCCCCGCGTCTGTGGGCTCGCTCTCCCCTCCCCGTTCACCGAGACAAACTAGGAAGGGGGGGAGAGAGATGCGTGCTCCATTTCACCTTGTTCCGGTGCGACTTGGTTCCTCCGCTCCTCTTTTACACCGGATGGGTCTAGGATCAGGTATTCCTCCGCATCAATGTCGGGGCCTCGGGGGTGCTCGTTCCTTGTCGTGTGGGGACTCAACAGCTGGTGGTGTCACGGTAAGGTGTAGGGTCCCATGTTAGGGCTGGTCTCTCTCTGTCTCCTATCCTGGTGTTCCGTGCTCAAGCTCCCAGTGTTCTCTGCTGACGGATCTTGTCCTCAGATCCCTGGTGCACGGGAGGAGCCGTAATTACCTTGAGGGATAGGCCGTCAGGTAACAAAGCAGATGTATTTAACTGGGTGCAGGGATTAACTTGGGGTTAACTTGGGTGTTCGGCCTCTGGACATATCATTTGGCCCGTCCCTGCTTTTGTCCCGCCAGTCTCTCGGACGCCCTAACCGGAGGGTCCATCGCGTTCGGTCCTTGGGTTCTGGAGGGGTACTCACTCCATTCTGCCGGCGGGTTCAGCCCTAGCGCCTTTGCAAACTGCGCCATGTCTTCTGGGTGCCTGATAGTGTGGTATTTGCCGTTCCTTTGCACCAATAATTTAAATGGAAAGCCCCACTTATATTTTATCTCCTTCTCACGGAGTAATGCGGTGAGCGGCTTCGTTTCTTTTCTCCGGTAGACCGTGCGTTTGGATAGGTCGTTATAAATTTGGAGCGGGTCGTCATTGTATTTAACTGGCTCTTGTGCGCAGCAGGCCTCCATTATCTGCTCCTTTATTGAGTAATGATGAAGGCGTGCTATCACATCCCTTGCCTGATTAGGGTCATCCAACCTTGGTCCTAGGGCTCGGTGTGCCCTGTCCATTTCCAGATCTTTGTGGGTGAGGTCTGTACACACCGACTGGAAGAAGTCTAGGAGGTAAGGTCTGATCTGGGCTGGGAGAACTGATTCTGGTATGCCCCGGATTCTGACGTTTTGACGTCTATCGCGGTTCTCCTGATCTTCCATATTGTCCCTCAGGCTGCTCACTTCAGCTCCCAGCCGGTAGATCTCATTTGCCACGTCTTCTTGGGACTGCAGGGTGTCGGCCATTTTAGTTTCTAGAACCGCGGTGCACTCCGTGAGGCCTGATATCTCTTGTTTCAGCTCGGAGACCGCGGCTTTTAAGTCTGCCTGCAGCGAGGTGTGGAGTTTGTTGAGCATGGAGGCAATCAGCTCCTGCATATAGTCTCTTGTAAGGCCTTCGTCTGGTGGGGGAGGCGTTTCGGTGCGGTCGTGCTCCGTTGCTATCTGCTTGGTCCCGCGTGCGTTTGTGGAGCTGGCGCCATCTTGGCTCATTGAGGCAGCCTCCGAGCCCCGTTGCGATGGGGAGAAGAACCGGGTGACTCCTTGGGCCGTTTGGGCTTTTGGTCTGCCCGTCATTTCAACCGCGGGAGTTGCCTGCCAGGTATGCTTTTGTCTCCGCTGTTTTTTTGGGGGGGAAAAGCGCTTATTTCGCTGTTTTTATTCTAGGGTCTGAGGAGCTCCTCTCCTACCCGACCATCTTCATCGGCATCCTGGACACGCCCCTTGTGAAGAACATTTAAAGACTGAAAGGATTCATTTAACAAGTTATTATTTCTTTAAAATTTCCAGTGCTATAGAGATCATAACACATTGTTTTTTTGTTTTTTTTTAAAGAAATACATTATTATTGCTTTATATCAATACATCAGACTTTATTTAATCAATGTAGAGTACTGGACCTCAAATGGATTATTTTATAAGCACAGTCTGTGTTAACCATTCTCATGCTTGGAATGCAATAACCTTACATTAACAAGTTCAAATATAAATTAAAAAAACTAACTGTTTCATATCAATCTATAAGCTATCAAGTTAAACAAGTAAAACAGCAACATGCTATAGCTACAGCAAATGTGCTGTAATTAATCACACGTCAATTCAACATGCACCGCTTTGAATGTTCAGAATTAGACAGGTCATAGAAAGAGAAAAAAATATATAGAAATTTAGTGAAATCATATACTTTGGAAAGTGGAGGAAAAATGATACATACTGTAGAAAAAGGCATACTGTAACCGTTCTATAAAAGAGAAAAGGGCCCTCTGTGTGCACCACTCATCTGGTGCAAGGGTATTTGTCACCCTTGGTGAACCTTCAGCCGTGCGCCCCTCCCACCCACCCCAAAAAGAAGAAAATCCCCCAAAATGTCGGAATCTGTTGTATGTTGGCCCAAATCTTCTCTCTATCCCACACCTCCCCATTCATTTCCCCCACTCCCCCCATTGTCATTCACCCACCCCATTTTCATCCCTTCCCCCCCATTCATCTCCTCTTCATCCTCTATTACCCTCCCACCCCCCAACCCTAACTCCCCCTCCAGTTAAAACTCCTTACTTGGCTGTGGAGGTTCTCCCTGGCACCGGAAGTTCTCAGGCATAAACCAAACACAGCATACCAGCACAAACACCTCATACTAACTGTCAGCATGGAGGTGGAGGGGTGATGATTTGGGCTTGTTTTGCAGCCACAGGACCTGGGAACCTTGCAGTCATTGAGTCGACCATGAACTCCTCTGTATACCAAAGTATTCTACAGTCAAATGTGAGGCCATCTGTCCGACAGCTAAAGCTTGGCTGAAATTGGGTCATGCAACAGGACAATGATCCCAAGCACACCAGCAAATCTACAACAGAATGGCTGAAAAAGAAAAGAATCAAGATGTTGCAATGGCCCAGTCAAAGTTCAGACCTCAACCCGATTGAAATGCTGTAGCGGGACCTTAAGAGAGCTGTGCATAAACAAATGCCCACAAACCTCAATGAACTGAAGCAACGTTGTAAAGAAGAGTGGGCCAAAATTCCTCCACAACGATGTGAGAGACTGATAGTCATACAGAAAACGATTACTTCAAGTTATTTCTGCTAAAGCTGGTTCTACAAGCTATTGAATCAAAAGGTATACTTAGTTTTTCACACATGGTTTCTCCATTTTTACTTTATTTTTGTTAAATAAATCATGACACTGTGTTATATGTCATGTGTTGTTGTTCTTCCGGAGGTTGTATTGACCTAATTTTAAGACCTGCTAAGGAACAGATGATTGTTATTATGTCATATGTAAAACCATAGAATTCAATGAGGGTGTACTTTCTTTTTCACACAACTGTATATGTTGGTTGTACCGTAGCCCTCTTCCATTGTTTTAAATACACCACTAGTAAAGGTTACGTTTAAAATTTTGAACGGAGGTTCCTTATTTCGTTTCACTACAAACATGTAGTGAGTGCAGTACACGGAGGGTTATTTTCTTATCCCTTCATTGGCACCATTCCTTATCCTATCCCTAGACTGCAGCAAGCGTTATCTCCCTCCTGTTTATAATAACCATTCTATGGCACACAAGTGAAATTAAAGAGAAAAAGATTATTTAAAGAGATGTTTGGAATTGAGGATCAGACGTGTTGAAAGCTTTTGACGTGTTTAGAATTCTGCACTATTTAGAAGAAAGGAGCTTTGATGCATTGATGGAACAAGAGGAATTTCACCAGTAAAGATAACATGACTTCTAACAGTGTAACATAAATATAACAGTGACATAAGCAGACATGTTACTTTTAATGTACTTTTGCATTATCAACCATTTTTTATTTTAAAGTTGGTTTTTATAAAGCCTTTTTTATCAGCAAAAAAGGACTATCTGTATCCATTTCTGGAAGTCTTATCTTCAGGGGTACAAGCAAAGTTGAGCCAGTCAAAGAAGAGACAACAGTGAGTGGCTAACACCGCGGGCCATATTTATTATGGGTGCAATGCTTCAGCAACAGAAGATACCGACATTACAGCATGGCCCTTATTAATGAATAATGGCCCATAAGACTGATGGAAAAACATAAGGGCTGAAACATGTACACTCTAGATTAAAATGTAGGGAGGTACAGTAGTTATGATTGATTCGAATTTCAAAGGCTTTGGGACTCGAATATAAGACATAACATTGTTAAATTATTCTGAGTAAAATTAATACTAAAATAGTTTAGGGGTGGTTGACACTAGTCAAATACCAGTCCAACCCCAATAGTCATCAGAACTAAAACACATGTGCACCCTCCATGTGCTTTATTAAATCTAAAACCAGAGACAGAACCTGAAACACAGACAGAGCTCAGTACTACATCCTATGACACAAATACACAGTACAGTGCCTAAATATATATATATATAAGCTTAAGCCTATAGGGAACCATGTTAAAAATGGTTTTTGAGGCAAAAAGTGACACTGTGTGCTCATTTGCATGTCATTTCCCAGAATCCCTTGCTGCAGTGGAAGTGCTGTATGCTGGGTGATAATGGGGAAAGGCGGGGTTGCAGACCTGCCTAAGACATGCAGATGAGCATACAGTTGTATTTGCATATATATATATATATAAAAGTATATTTTGAATAAAATGGTCTTTTAGTTTAACTCTTTGGCCAAAGTGTTGTAAGCCCCTGAGCCCCTCCAAGGCAGACCACGTCTCAAGGGTCCTAACACTAAAATAAATTCTTAATAACCTGTACATTACCAGGAAGAATGATTTATAATAAATCTGTCAAAATTAGTTGCATAGTTCTAAGTCTGATTGAAGCTCTTATTAACCTGTATAATACCAGGAAAAGCACTCTGTATTAGATTTGTCGCAATAAAACTGCCTGCAAGTTCCCATGAGTGTGGAAGGTGAAATGGAGTGAGCTTTTAACCATTTCAAACATATGAGCTTGTAGGGGTTCTGTGTGTTTTGCTTTATTAAATCTTCATAAAAATAGTCATTTGTTCACAAATTATTAAAATACATACAGATGTCCATATTTTGTACATGGTTCAACTCTATAAGACATCTTCCAGTGCGTGAAAGTCAACTTTTACTTAAATAGGTGGTAAGGTGCTCGGTGGAGTACCACTACTTACTTATCAATTGTGCGGATAACATTCTGTACAAAACCCACATACAGTAGGCATAGGCTGGAATAATCATACCATCTAACATGGGTAGTGAAAACATACTTACTCTAAATAGCCTAAACAGTGCAAATTTTCTGAGATAGCCTATGTAGCTGTATGTAATTAAACCCAGAGTAACATAATGGCTGCCACACAACCCATTCCAGAATTAATTGAATATATCCCAATAATTTGTATGTTTTATTTCACTACATTTTAGATCAAACTGACAATTTGATGAAGAAGCATTTATAATGAAAATAAAACCAAGAAATGCTTAATGTTACCATACCACTGAATGAAGAAGTAGAACTGTAGCAGACATTATTACTTCCGTTAACCAGATGCAATGCAAGCACCTCTGCCTCTACCCAGTCCCCCCACTCATAATCCAGGAGATCCCCGACTCTGGTCACTCGCGCAAGGATTAGTCAGCTGCGGATATAGTGCGACTCCAACATCTAAGCCCCCACTGCCGGATTAAACAGCAGGGACTAATCGAGGAAATAAACCCCCACCACCGCCTTTGCTTTCCTGGTCGCAGAGACCTGGCTCTAGGCCCTTAGCAGGTCCCTGTAATATGCTGGCTTCACCTAACCACTCAGGCTTGATTATAAATGGTTGCAGGTCAAACCCCATGTCACGCAGTTGGCAAAATAAACTGGTCGCCAGCTGCCACCACTGTGGAGATGGATCTGCAAAATAGAAATCTGTGGAGGAATTGGAGGTGGAAAGTGTTTATCTGGGAGCGGACAAACACCACCTCCCTGTGCGTCCTCTCACAGAGGGAAGCACGCAACACCCGCAGAGACCCAATGCTTCCCCATCCAGAGGAAGTGCAGCAATTTTCTCTGGGTCTTACTGAAAAATTCAGGGGTCGGACTCATGGCTATCAGCTGGTGCCACAGCTGACTAGCAACCAGCTGGTTGATCATCAGAGTTCTTCCCCTGCGTGAAAGCATTTTCGACAGATACGCTCATGACCCCGATGAGCGATGACTTATTCTTCAAGATCACAAAAGTGTTCTGTGGCCATGTTCTCCACAGTGGACAGGTACACTGCCGACACACTTAATTGCAGTGCGGCCAGATCCGCAAGCCGGGAGATTTCCCGGCTTGCTAGTGGCCGCCCCTCGGCATGCCGCGCGTCATAGACGCGCGGTCACGCGTCTTCGGGAGCCTGCGCCCCCTGCACGCGCGTCCAGGGCTCCCCGAGGGAGCCCTGGTGTCCCGCGATGTGGGGGACGGCGGCAGGGGGTTCCAGGGGACCCGGCGGACCCGGCAGTGGTAGGGAGAGCGCCCCGATCGGAGGGCGCTCTTCCGCTGCTTCGGCGCGCGCCCGTCACCCTCGGGCGCGCGCCAGGCTACTGCTGCGGCCAAGAACGGGCAAATGCTCGAATAAACTTGGCCGCAGCAGTAGATTCCCAAATACTTTAGAATATTGCTTACAGTATTCACAAGATATTACAAAATTTAGGGGGCAAGGAGTCTACCCGTAATGGACCTACCAAAACGACAGAACACTTGGACCAGTTGATCCGAGCTGCTGTACAGACTTCATGGCATACTTGTGCTCACTCCAGATAAACTAGGTCTTGGGTCATGATGAGTTCGTCATCAGATTAGGCTGACAAAACTACCCACATGATGGGCTCCTGCAGCACCAGCCCGGTGAGCCTCTTCCTCAGTAGGCAGATGAAGGGCTCGATGGACAGTATGTACAGTTACCCAAATTTGGAGCATCCTTGATGTACTCGCCAAATATCATAGGTTTTGTCAGTGACCAATTCATCTTCACCAGACACTCTGCAGAGGAGTACAGTGTCTGTAGAAGGCACACAAATTGTGGGCCAAAGCCAAACTCCGGCAGGGTCTGTATGAAGTGTCAGTGATCCGCCCTGTCAAATGTCTTCTCCTGATATAAGGACAGGAAGGCGAGTGACAGACCAGTTCTCGGTGCATAGTCCAGCAGGTCGCGGACCAGGAAGATTTCATGAATGGTCCTATCTGGGACAGTGTAGGACTGGTCTGGGTAAATCACCTCTGCCAGCATGGACTTGGGCATCAGAGAGCGCTTTGGCTACAATCTTATTGTCCGTGGCGAGTAGCGAGACTGGACGCCAGTTATAGATTTGGCAGCGATTCAGCCTTCTTCAGCAGCAGAGAAAGTACTGTACACAAAAGGGGCACCTTACTGGTCTTGAGGGCTTCTCACTACCCTACCTTAGTGATATCCGGTTCCAGCATCTCCGAGAAAAATTGAAAGAACTCCACAGTCAGCCCGTCTAGCCCTGGCACTTTTCTGTGGGACATAAGGTGGAGGGCTTCAGATAGCTCATCCAGAGACAATGCTGCTCCCGTCCTCTATCGTTGACCATGGAAAACCCGTCCCATAAGACCCTGCATGAGTTAGGCTGGATGGACTTTGAAGAGAAAAGATCTACGTGGAATCTCCGTCTCTATCCCAGATGCTCCCCCAGTCCATCAGAGGGGAACCAGACACTGACATTGAGCAGGTGTTATGCTTATGGTTTCCCCTCTTTGTCTTCAGTGCGTAGAAGAGGCCCAACCCCTGACTCATCTCCCAAAGGAACTGGATGCTGGAACCCACGTACGTCCCCCAAGCTTGCTGATCTTCCAAGTCTCGGAGAGTGCACTTCCTCTCTACGTACCTAGTCTCTAGGTATTGGGCCTCTGACATAGACAGCTGCTTCATGAGATCAAGCAATTCCCCTCTAAGGGCCTCAATCCCAGCATCGCACTGCTAGCACTTTTGACGTATTGCTGACACATGAGGTGCCGGTGAATCTTGCTCACATTCCACCACTGCTCTAATGTGGCAAACTCCCTACTGCAACCTCTCCAGGTCATCAAAAACTCAGAGACCAACATCGCAAACCCCTTGTACTCCAAAAACATATTGTTGAAGTGCCAATAGGTGGCCAAGGGTGCTGCTGGTAGTACTGCCACCGTTATGCACGTACAATTGTAGTGCGAGAACAGTGCCAGCCTAATAGCACTGGGTTGGGCTTGCGAAAGGCTATGGCTTGATAGATACAGCCTGTCAATTCTGGACCAGGACATCCATTCATCCCACACCCTAATGTAGATGAACTCAGTGGATTCCCTGGGATGTTGTTCTCGCCAGCCGTCTACCAAGGAGTTGTGGGTGATAATCTCCCACAGGGTAGGTACAGAGTATGGGCGGGACTCTGTACAGGCTGAAATCACCTCTGAGTACCCCGATCTCATCCATGTCCACAGTCTCTAGGTATTCAGACAGTTTGGCGAAGAATTGCATTCTCAAGAAACGGTGACAGGAGGATACACGTTCAAGAAATTGAAAGTACAGTCCTAGTGACAGACCCTGACATTCAATAGATGGCCTAGAACAACAGATTTGGCATGCAGCAGTGCTGGCTTAAAGGACTCAGAGAACAGGTTTACCACCCCACTAGATGATGCTGTGAGGTGTTTGAAGAAGACCCTGCCTAGCCACTCCAGATAACAGCTGGCTTCAGCCTATGGAGTGATATGTTTTTTTTGCAGGAATTTCACAGAATACCTTCCCTTCCCTAAAAAGGAGAGCACCTGGAACCTGCAAACCCTGTCCCTACAGCAGTTGACATTAAGCGTATCTATGCGCAAAGCCATTGATAGTCAGGAGTTTATCTTTTGCTTCCCACATGCGCTAAGTTTGCTGAACCCTAAGTAAACTTGTGGTAGAACCCTAAGTAAAAGCAACAAGTGGTAAAACGTCCAGGTGCATTTATGGAGTTTCTAGCCCTGTGGTTGGCCCACAAATATTCCATGAGAGAGTGTAGTATGAGTGAGGCATACTTCCACCTCTCATTGGCCAACTGCATCTTCATATTTCTTTGACCGTAGAGGGTACTTTCCAGGAACTCAGCTATTTCCTGGTTGTGGATAATAAAGGTTAAGAGGTCCACAAACTCTGCTGTGCGTGAGGACTCTCCCCCACTAAGCCCCCACTCCCCAGGCTCTTCTTGGTTGAGGATATCAAAACTCCCACCCTTCCCTGCGGGAGTTAATCTCCTCAGCTTTATGATGGGCCCCACCTTTGGTGTTTTTAGGGGGGACCCTTCATACACTCTATTTGTGACCCTGGGGAAGAATGTTCAGGAGTAGCTAGTGGCAGTTAGGTGGAGGCAGTGGCTGAGTGACTTTGGGGGTCACAGAGGCACAGCAGTGCCTTTACTGCTACTTCCACTGGCACCTGGGCAGATGGAATATTACAGGAATCTGCAGAAGTCTTTGGAGGATTCTCCTCAGTGAGCACCCCATGGGAAGGTTCCAGCCTGATAGGCACCACCTGCAGAGAGCCTAACTTGTACTCACCACAGAGAGGACCAATCTGAGATGCCTCCCTGATAAAAATGTGGGGTCATCGTCACAAAACCCTCCCTCATATCTGCTTCCCCCTCTCCATCCCCCATGCCCTCAACCACCCCCTTAATCCCATTCCCAGAGTCCTCCATGGGATAAGCCCAATCTCATCCTGCTTTTCCGGTGACACAAGTTGAGGTATCACCCCAGGTGTGCCACCTACAGGTGGCACCACCGGAGGGGGATCTTGACTCCGTGAGTCCACGAGGACAGCTGTGTCTGGTGTGGTAGATGCACCAAAACACAAGTCCCCAGGGACTATTTTCCAGTTGAGAGAGGTAATGGCAGCACCCCAAATCAATGTCCAGGGTCAGGGCCTCATGTTTTGTAGCACTCTGGCCCCTTACCCCTGACATCTGGGGAACCTACCTTTCGCCTCCCACTAGTTCCATTTTTTTCCCAAGAATTGCTCTTTCACGAGTAAGTCAAAAAGGCTCTTTAAAGTGACCACCACTCACCCAGATACCCACCACTTGGCGTTGTCAGCTAGCTGGGATAAAAATTCCATGAGAGTTCTGCAATCCCTTGTTAAAGGTTCGGAAAAGGATCCTGTAGATCGCAGGGCTATTCTCTCACCGGGTGGTGCTAAACAGTGAAAATAATGGCTGTTAACTATTTAGGTAACATCGCGTTATTTGCACCGATTTACCGGAGCTCCGTGGATGTGTCCCTCAGTTTTACATTGTAACCCTCTGTCATTACGAAGAGCAAAACACGATAAGCTTATACCAATCATATACAGTACACCACTATTTAAAGAAAGTATTTTACTGTAAATTGAGTTTGGACTTTAATAAGCTGTATTTAAGGGTATTTCCAAACAAAGAGCTAAAATATGCCAAAACCATGGATAATAGATACAGATAAAGTAACATTTTTATTTAAGGGAAAAATCTTAAACTATCCCCAAACCAGATGTTTGTTTGAAAATATTTATATATTCAATCTGTTTGATTCATCTAGTTCATCCAATCATTTATACAT
Organism: Ascaphus truei; assembly: GCF_040206685.1. Lineage (NCBI taxonomy): Eukaryota > Metazoa > Chordata > Amphibia > Anura > Ascaphidae > Ascaphus > Ascaphus truei. The sequence goes on from NC_134483.1 coordinate 539,188,109, forward strand.
TATTATGACATATTTTATGACAGACCTGGCTACCTTATGCCCATACATGTTATAACAGAAAGAAGACACAACTTCACATCATGTACTGCGTGTCTAGCAACACTAGTAGAGAATGCCTTAAGATACAGTTAACAATACCTTAACATGAAAATAATGACATAGTGTTCCATGAACATTAAAATTAATCAACTTGTTCCGATTTAATTTTCAGGTACTAAGCATTTGATGAACACTAATCGCTAATGCAAATTAAGTGATGTGAACTAGGTTGTATTCCTGTAAAAAGTGCATATTCCAAACGACATCCAAATGAGCTCATTACATGATACTAATCCCAGATTCACTTAGGGTCGGTGCATTAAGGTTAACGGAATTAAACTGTTTAAAATTAAGTTTTAGCACAGAAAAGAAGGAACTAGCAAATAAGACTGTAAGGTCAACAGGGCAGGGACTCCTTCTCAATGTAGTAGTATCATCTCAAACAAATTAGGGAGGCATGACTGTGCCGAAAAAAGGAGCACACACGAGGTACTGACTGGGAGATATGCAAAGTGTATTTAAATAAGTTGCATCCTATACTTCCTAAAATGATTTCTATGCCAACTTTATATAGTTAATAAGCCTAAAACACCAATCTAACAAGTGGAATTGTGTACTGGTGTTTGAGCCAACAGGACTAGAATCCACAAGCACAGATTTTCTAAGCTGCAGCTCTACCAGTGTGTGCTAAACCAGCTGATGGCCAGCAATGCACCACTGTCTACTACTGACATACCTCCAAGCAATTTCTATTTCCTTGATTCTGACTTTGAAAGGAGTGCAATCACGGATAATATGTACTGAGGGCAATGAGTTAATGGGGCCAGGTGAGATTAAATAAAACACATGTTTTCTGATACACAAGTAAAAACAAGTTGAAGCACAGCAAATAAAACAGATGCAGAGAGAAAGAAATATAACAAAGTGACCTGGTGACTTAAGTAAGTACGTTTAATCTTATAGAGGATAAATACAGTGGGCCATATTTACTAAGCACTGTTCTTCCATAATGTATATATGTATGTATGTCTTTATTTATATAGCGCCATTAATATATATAGCGCTTCATAGTAGTAATACACGTAACAATCATATAAATAACAAATAATACAAATAACAGAACATGGGAATAAGTGCTTCAGACATAAAAATTTACATTTAGGAAGAGGAGTCTCTGCTCCGAATACCTTACAATCTAATTGGTATGTAGGAAGAACAGAAAGATACAGTAGGATGGCATTCTGGTAAGTGCGTCTGCAAGGGACCAAGCTTTATGTATCAAGTGTATAGTATTAGCCACGGTGCTACTCATATGCTACGTTAAGCAGGTGTGTCTTAAGGTGGGTCTTAAATGTGGGTAGAGAGGGTGCTAGTTGGGTATTGAGGGGAAGGGCATTCCAGAGGTGTGGTGCAATCAGTGAGAAAGGTTTAAGGCGGGAGAGGGTTTTAGATACCAAGGGGGTAGAGAGAAGACATCATTGAGCAGAACGCAAGAGTCAGGATGGGTCATAGCGAGATATAATAGGGCTGAGATGTGAGGAGGGGCAGAAGAGTGTAAAGCTTTAAAAGTGAGAAGGAGAATTGAGTGTGAGATGCGGGATTTGATAGGAAGCCAGGAGAGGGATTTCAGCAGGGGAGACACGGAGACAGATTCAGGAAATAGCAGAGTGATTCTGGCAGCAGTAGTTAGGGTAGATTGTAGGGGTGACAGGTGCGAGGCAGGAAGGCCGGACAGCAGGAGGTTACAGTAATCGAGACAGAAGAAAATGAGGGCCTGTGTCAGAGTTTTTGCATTCGAGCAGCAAAGGATAGGGTGTGGAAAGTGTCACAGGGAGTAGCACTGCTTTGTAAATATGGGACATTACTGTATGTGGCAAAGAATTAGGGCTCTGTTATCACTCTTTGTGGTGACATAAATATGTATTTACACTGGTTACCCCAAAGATTCAGGCGACGGAATTCACCCTCCTTATTCCGGGGTTTTGTGGAGCAGTCACCAGGTGGTGATATTGTCTGATACAGTAAGTAGACCTTGGGTACTTGGTTAATTACACGTTAATAAGAGAAATCTTGGAAACCTGGCTGTTGATAACGATTGAGGATTCATTTTAGAGCAGCGTGTGTCAGAGAAACACCCGGAGACGCTTTCAAAATAATCTGCCAGGAAATCAATTATTTCAACAATCATACCTTGTTTACTGACAAAGTCTAGAAAAGTACATCATTTTGCAATAATAGTCATTAAAATCTAACTCTCCGTCCCACAATTGTAAACAGCACATGTATATACGTGTACGTACACTGCATTTTTAACTCTTAACACCAGAGTCATCCTTTGACCTGTATGCATCCTACTAAAAAGATCATTTCCTATGCTGTTAACCTTGCACTGCAGATGAAGTAATCAGCTGACACTGGTAATATCCTTGTCATGTCCTAACTGGGTGTTCTGGCAGCTCTGTTTGTGAGCAACATTAACATTGCATACCACGGTATCCTCCGTTGCAGATAACAGAATGAGTCACTGTACAGAAGCTGAGGACCAAGTGATTTATGGGATGAAGCACTCGAGTTGTTTAACATTTCTTTGACTTGTTATTTGTGGTTATGTCTTAAGGCTTAAAGGAGACCAGGAGCTAAAAATAAAGCAGGACATATTACATCTAGTGGAAGGATTCTGGAAACAAAAGACCTCTGGCAATCAGACTGGGCCTGTGCCCGCTGACGTATCTGTGACATATCTCTGAGAAAGCCATCTATAGATGTAATAATTATTTTCTGCAGTAATAATCATGGCACTCTCTGAAAGAATGGGAGTTAGTCTTCTCCCTGTCCATGCATTATCTCATGAGCCTGATATCCGTATCGGCACAATAATGCAATATGTAAAAAATGTCACTTACATGACAACGACTTAATATGCCTCACGTGTGCCACATCCATAGAAGAAGACTGAGGAACAAGCCCCATTTCAACACCACACAACTTCATGATTCAAATAAGCATTTTGTTATTTAAGTCTTGCGTTGACTTAATATCTGTTCATCGCTGGGACTAGTTATTGAAGCACCAGGAGCAAGTAGCCAGCAAAGAAATGGATAATAGAAACGTTGAGAAGCCCAAACTTTTCTCAAGGATTGACCAAGTACTAATATCGTACTGTAAATGACAGGGACAGATGTGTATTTACACCACAAGATGTTTGGGACACAGGGATTTCTCTAGCTCCTCCCCTTCCCCCTTTTTCATTGCATTCGCATCCTTGATACAATATTAATAATACCATATTATTATTATTATTATTATGAATATTACACACAGGTTCGTGTTTGCAACTTTTTTCTCCCAGATGCAGAAACAATGAGGTTCCTTCATTAGCACATCATAGATCTCTCCAAAGAGTATAATGCTAATTTGTAAACAACATACCACCAACAAGTTAAGATTGCCCCCATCTTAACTTATTATGATGGTGTTGGGGGGGAGAGGGAGGGAGGTGCAACATATCTTGAGATAATAACCACTTTAGATTAAAAAAAAAATTATATTGCAGAAGGTATATTGAAGATCTTCGACTGTATTTATATAAATTAGATCACAAATGATGCTTTTGGATTTTAAGTAGTTAACAAGAAATACACAAGTTGTAGTTGAACCACTCGAAGACGCTAGGATAACGTGATGGTGTGAGTTACAAATATATTAATGTGATTAAGATGGGGGTGCAGTACTGGGATTAGATGCAAACAGAGAAAAAAGTGATGGACTACAGTTCTCCAGAAGACAACCACTTTAATGCACACCACAGTTGTGCTTTGGTAGTAGGTTACCTGCAGTGTCTTACTCATACATAAATCTCTCCAATTATTGGGAATACCCCTACCTCTCCTTTTAGTTTACTGTGATACATGTTTTATTCAGGTTTCTATTAAATGTTATATTTTATTAACTTTAGTTAGTAAACATCAATTATTTACATCTGTATTGTATTATCAGTTATCCTCATGAGAGAATAGAGTTTCCTTATCTTATTTTTTCCGCTAGTGATGGCAGAGTCCACACTGATATTTCCAGGACAACAGTGGTAACCCACATTTCGAGATTCAAGGTATCCCCATCGGACAGTTTCTGAGGTTCTTCTGAGTTTGTAACTAAAACCCCAACTTAAAAAAAATATTATTGATTGTTCAAGATGTGCAGGCTTTTATGCACCATAAAATAAATAATACAAGGAGGTACATACTGTAATGATGACATTTTGGGTTTTAGTGTATTTAGAATTGATCCTGTATTGTTTTACTTTAGGCTTTTTGGTAACTCTCCAACATCCCTCTGGTTTATTTGCATCTCATCCCAGCCTCTGTCTAAAAGCTGTGTTTAAAACAGCATGCATTGGCTTGAGGATTGGCTTGTGTAATACGAGCTTGAGACAAAAGGTGGCACTGAGTGCTCATTTGCATGTCATTTCCCAGAATCCCTTGCTGCAGTGGAAGCGCTGTAAGCTGGGTGACAATGGGGAAAGACAAGGTTGCAGACCTGTCTAAGACATGCAAATGAACATACAGTAATATTTACAGTTGCTATATATATATATATATATATACATGCAAATGAACATACAGTAATATTTACAGTTGCTATATATATATATATATATATATATATATATATATATATAGCAACTGTAAATATTACTGTATGTTCATTTGCATGTCTTAGACAGGTCTGCAACCCTGTCTTTCCCCATTGTCACCCAGCATACAGCGCTTCCACTGCAGCAAGGGATTCTGGGAAATGACATGCAAATGAGCACTCAGTGCCACCTTTTGTCTCAAGCTCGTATTACACAAGCCAATCCTCAAGCCACTGCATGCTGTTTTAAACACAGCTTTTAGACAGAGGCTGGGATGAGATGCAAAGCCATTAGACCTACTCACATACATGTTTCAACCTTGATGGGTATCATCAGTGTGAGGCTGGTCTTAATGGCTTGCAGGTTTGAGACTAGACTAGGTAATCACCACTGTCATTAAGGTTATGGTGGGTAAATATATATACATATACATATACATATACATATACATATACATACAGGCATACCCCTGTTTAAGGACACTCACTTTAAGTACACTCACGAGTAAGTACATATCGCTCAATAGGCAAATGGCAGCTCACGCATGCGCCTGCCAGCACGTCCTGAACAGTAATACCGGCTCCCTACCTGTACTGAAGCTGTGTGCAAGTGGGGAGACAATAGAGCCTGTTACAAATGCGTTATTTACATCAGTTATGCATGTATATGACGATTGCAGTACAGTACAGGCATCGATAAGTGGGGAAAAGGTAGTGCTTCACTTTAAGTACATTTTCACTTTACATACATGCTCCGGTCCCATTGCGTACGTAAATGCGGGGTATGCCTGTATATATATATATATAAAATCAAAAAATAAATAGACGATACCGTTCTGTGGCTAACGAAATGCTTTTATTTGTGCGAGCTTTCGAGATACACTGATCTCTTCTTCCGGCAATGTTACAATGAATGAAGCAAGCAAAGGGTATACTTAAAAACAGTGTCTCTTGGAATGTTATCTGTGCTTGTTTCTCCCCCCCCCCCCCCCTGTGTGGATGTGATTTATGGCTGGAGGGGTTAAATGGTTCCTGAAAGTTAGTGATGTAAGAGTGTGTGTGTGTAGCTGTGTGAATTTAAATGAATGGAGAGCCCACAGTGTATACAGTGCTTTACAAAAGGTGTGTGTGGAGTGGGAGTTAATATAAATGGTGTGGGTAGGTGTGGAAATGTGAGAGATTGTAGCAAAACTAAAATTGTGTGTAGATACTATGTGGTCCCTATTGGTGTATATGGATGGAAAAACAAGGAGTATATGTATGTGTAAGAGACAGGGGAGAGGGGGGGGGATCAGTCAGGAGAGAGGGGGAGATCAGTCAGGAGAGAGGGGGGGAGTCAGTCAGGAGAGAGGGGGGGGGAGTCCGTCTGGAGAGAGGGGGGGAGTCAGGAGAGAGGGTGGGGGAGACAGGAGAGAGGGTGTGGGAGTCAGGAGAGAGGGTGGGCGAGAGGGAGTCAGGAGAGAGGGGGGCGAGAGAGGGAGTCAGGAGAGAGGGGGAGAGAGGGAGTCGGGAGAGATCGGGGAGAGAGGGAGTCAGGAGAGGGGGGGGGAAGCCTGAACAGCTGTGAAGAGGGGGGGAAGGGAGTTGAGAGGGAGGATGGGGGAGCCAGAACATTACATCACGGGCAACGCCGGGTATATCAGCTAGTATATGTATATATGTATATATGTATATATGTATATATGTATATATCAGCTAATATGTGTGTGTGTATATGTGTGTGTATATGTGTGTGTATATGTGTGTGTATATGTGTGTGTATATGTGTGTGTATATGTGTGTGTATATGTGTGTGTATATGTGTGTGTATATGTGTGTGTATATGTGTGTGTATATGTGTGTGTATATGTGTGTGTATATGTGTGTGTATATGTGTGTGTATATGTGTGTGTATATGTGTGTGTATATGTGTGTGTATATGTGTGTGTATATGTGTATATAATACTGAGTTAAGTTATGGTGAGTAAAAAAAAGTGACAAAAACCCTCCACAGGAAAGCAAATATGCAAATACAGCTGTATGCTCATCTGCATGTCTTAGGCAGGTCTGCAACCCCGCCTTTCCCCATTATCACCCAGCATACAGCACTTCCACTGCAGCAAGGGATTCTGGGAAATGACATGCAAACGAGCACACAGTGTCACTTTTTGCCTCAAAAACCATTTTTAACATGGTTCCCTATAGGTTTAAGCTTGCTGCATGGTCACAGCCTCGAGCACAGCCAGGGTTAAGGTGCATACCCAGAAAACCACCCACAGACAGCTGTTTCGACCTTGATGGGTCTCATCAGTGTGGGGTTGATTTTAACTGGATATGCATAAGACCTGCCTAAGACATGCAGATGAGCATACAGCTGTATTTGCATATTTGCTTTCCTGTGGAGGGTTTTTGTCACTTTTTTTACTCACCATAACTTAACTCAGTATTATGGTATAGCCTATCCCATAGCCTCTTATGCATATCCAGTTAAAATCAACCCCACACTGATGAGACCCATCAAGGTCGAAACAGCTGTCTGTGGGTGGTTTTCTGTGTATGCACCTTAACCCTGGCTGTGCTCGAGGCTGTGACCATGCAGCAAGCTTAAGCCTATAAGGAACCATGTTAAAAATGGTTTTTGAGGCAAAAAGTGACACTGTGTGCTCGTTTGCATGTCATTTCCCAGAATCCCTTGCTGCAGTGGAAGTGCTGTATGCTGGGTGATAATGGGGAAAGGTGGGGTTGCAGACCTGCCTAAGACATGCAGATGAGCATACAGCTGTATTTGCATATATATATATATATATATATATATATATATATATATATATATATATATATATATATATATATATATTCCAAGTACTATATATGCTGGTTGAGCTTACTATAACACATGGAACTGGGTTTGTATTTATGAAAGAACTGTTACCACTTTCTTATGGTATAAGATCCCCCACCCAAGTACACCAAGGTGATCTAATAATAGCAAGGTATGAAATATATTTGCGTTTGTAAGTCAAAGATTCTTTCTCCAAGTATTCAAGTAAAGAGAGAAGCAGGAGGAGGTCAGCTCAAAGGACATGGTTAAGAATCCTTAAATTAGAAGTTAAGACTTGCCTGATTTGGTGTTACCTTGGCATGGTGGGCAAGCTTTTCATACTTTGACTAAACATGTCATTAAAACCCCAATGTAAATGACAATATTAGAAAGAGTTAAATATGTAGTATGGTATAAGTAATATGAATTGAATAGTAAAGATGAAATGTTGGGTAGTACTGTTACAATTGCTACATGTTATAATAGTCAGACCATTTATACATCTTTTCCTAGAGAGATATTGTACGGACGAAATGCATCTGGATCTGTTGGCTAAGTAGTGGGGTAAATACAGTAGGCTTACAAATAAGACATGTTCAATGTAAATATGCTTTTTGGAAGGGCCTTATGTTTGGATTAGAGTATAATTGCTAAAGACTCCCAGATGAGTCACCAAGACCCTTCTCACACATATAATGAACTTTATCTGTAAAAGGAAGATTGTCTAAGTGGGTTCAACTCCACACTCTGTACTAGATCTGTGCCCTGATCCAGAAAAGAGTGCTGAGATTTAGCACACCTTTAGTCCCCATTGTGGCGTCAAGACGTGCTAAAGTTTAGCCTGCTTTTTTGGATCTGGGCCTTAGATTTTCTCCATGGCGGAAGATGCAATACAAGCAGAAATTGAACCTTTCATCATTTCATTCTTAATTTAGAGATCACAGGTTTTCTTAATGCATTGAGCACATACTTCTGATTTTGGACAGACTATAAAAAGACATCAGAAACATTACATGCTATAGGTAGGAGTAACATACTTAAGCACCTAACTTGAATTAGTGTGACCTCATCTGAGGAGTTACGACCTCAACTGCTGCATAAAAGAAAGAAGGAAAAAAACCACTACTTGTGACTACTACAGTACTATTATTACTGTAACTACAGGTCACAGATCTGTAGTGAATCTTTAATGTCTTGAGTAGATATGTGCGAATACCTCCTAGTTTGGTCACATTTGTATGCACTTTTCGGTACTTTTCCATGCGCCGGATTTTACAGAAGAAAATATTTTCAGGGAAAAATATTTTGACCTTTTTTTGGCAAAAGTCAAAAGAAAAACATTTACGTCAAAATGTCCATTTTTAACCCCGATGCTATTCTCTGCAGTAAGCGAAATTCAAGCACATTTTAAGAGAGCAGCGATTCTTCTGCCAAAGCTCTAATGCAGGGTTTCCCAACCCCTGCCCTCAAGAACCCCTAACAGGTCAGATATTTAGGATATCCCTGTTTGCTCACAGGGGATTCAGTCTCATTACTGAGCCACTGATTGAGCCACCTGTGTTCTCATGCAGCCACCAGATGCATAAACCAGATGCCAATGCTAGGGTGAATACTATGTGCTAGGAAATAGAATGGCCATCAATAGCACTTAATGGACTATGTTGTATACGCCCGGGTCAAAGCATCCACAATGTGAAAAGTATGTAAGGAGGGAAAATGAGTCAAACACTCAGTAAAAGTAGTAAGAAGTAACAGATAAGGTAGGTAGAGAAAACAAAAACAAATATGCAGAAGCGGATGAAAACAGGAGGAACGAGAGAATGTGGGATGAACAGAAAATGGGAGAAGCAGAACAAAAAGAGAAACATTGGCTGTGACGGGGAGGAAGGGGTTAATACCTGATTTGCTATGTATTACTGTGGTTGCCCTGTCCCAGCCATTTTTATTCCCCATTTGCAGATTCCCTTCCTGCGAGGGTAAAAGACAAGATGCATTGCTTGCCATACCCTCTAACCGACACATGATAGCAGTATAGAAATCGGCATTTCAATGAGCTGTAGGTATTTTTATGACGAAGCTTCAAAGGGGTCTCAATGAGCTGTAGGTATTTTTATGACGGAGCCTCAAAAGGGGTCTCACAGATTTAGAGTCTCCCTGTCTAAAAGGGTGTAAGTTATGAAAAGACCCAGATACCCATAAGTTATACACGGCCGGCATTCTGAGCTATCAGAGATGCCAGTGTATTGACATTTTTTGGTCAAAAATCAGACGGAGCAGCACCAAGTTATGGGTGTAGCCCAGGTATGCTAAGTGGCATGGGCGTCAACCTTACCCATGCGCCTGCCCACCAGACAGCCCTTTTGGCCGGTCTTATGAACTGTGGGTAACTTGGCTATTCGTGGTTTGTTTTGTTCCCACGAGGGGGATTGGATCCACATGTTAAAGATAGCTTTGGCTAGTCTATAACTGTGGCTCCCCAGGTATCCCCAGGGTGATTCCTGAATTTGAATCCATGATGTAAAGATGCAAAACTTTGTTCCAGCCCAGCAGCAACCAGTCCAGGAGTGAAGGGGTTAATAACAACATAACCACAGGACTTTTAAAACCAAGGTTTAATTTCTGGCTCTTGCAAGCAAAGGACAATTTCTTTCGTTCCAAAGACAATTTCTTTCGTTCCCTTATCCAAGTAAGTGTTGTTTTAAGTGTATTCTGCATATGTCTATTAAGGAAATAAATCACAATTTATATTGCAACTTGTTCTGTTAAATCAAGTACCCAGAAATATAAATGTGTTGATAAAAGTTGGTGTCATCGTGACATTGGCTTCTTCAAGGTCGTCTATAGATTTATATGCAGCGATAGAAATCTCACAGTATGAGGTTATTGCACAGAGAACTCATTTTTTGGTCTTATGTGTATAGTACATTTTTATGGTACAAAAGTGTCCCCTGACAAATGAATTTTTCAATTGATATTTGTACATGAATTATTTCTACTGAATACAACCATAACTCTAAAAAAAACAAAATAGGATTGATCACTCCTTGGCCTCAAGGGTTCAAATCATTGGCTGGCTTATTCGATTGTATTCAGTAGTGCTCAGCGATTCTGCAGGATATGCCTATGATTGTGAATCAAATATTTATTTAGAAAGATACACTGAATGTCATTTATCAAAGCAAGAGTTAACAAGCGATTTAAACGTTTTTCTTCCTTTATGGGTAATAACAAGCTATGGCATTCATGTACAGTATATCTTTTTAAATAAAATCTTTAATATTCTGACTTTTAAAAAAACCTCATAATGTGAACAGGATGTGTGAGGAGTAAAGTGTGTCATTTTACAGTAAAGTTAAAATGTGTAGAATCAGCTGTTTTTTTTTTTCCTGTTTCGTTAAGAATTATAACATTTTTTCCCCCGACCCTAGATGAATGGTCTTTCAACAGCTCAGAATGCATACATTTGCATATGTGATGTTATTTGAACCTTTGAGGAAGGTAAGGGTGAAAAATATAATTCCTCACTGTGGGTTTGGAGAATATGATGTCTATCTGTTCAAGTTCAATGCACATTCAGCGAGAACAATTCCTGCTTTATGACTCGGTCGTACTGTATGGAGGGTAAAGATAACTTTGCAGAACTTGAAGTGTCTGCCTCACTGGCTCCTCTGTGTCTTTTGAAGTTTTGTATCAATATCATATGTACAGGGCTTATTGCAAACATGGTTTTATACTTATGTGATTGGATCATCAAAGACCACAATCCAAATTCTGACCTGCATAATATGTATAGACTATTCTCACCTTGTACAATACACATATGTATAAAAACGAAATATTTACAGTATATTGAAGGAGTCGCTCAGTGAGTAAAGACGCTGACTCTGAAACCCATGACGCTGTGACTTTGAAGCAGCGGAGCTTGGTTATGCAGTAACTGACATTTTTATCTCCTTGTGACCCTGGACAAGTCACATTACATCCCTGTGCCTCAGGGAACAAACACAGTTTGGGAGCTTGTCAGGGCATGAATTATGTCTGTAAAATGTTATGTACATTGCAGTGTACCGCATATTATATTTTAATTGTGAAAATAGGAAATTAAATAATAATAATAATTATTAGTATTATTATTAAAATTGTACCTTATTTAGAGTCCTGTAGGGTGATTCACGGGTGCTATACCCATTGCTGAATCCGTTTGCACATCTTATAGCCATTGCATAGATTCTCAACAGAAATTCCGTATCATATTCTTTTGTGCCTTTCCATCATATTTCTGCATAACATTAAAGAAAATTGAAGTCGACTGTTGTTGGGTTTATGGGCAAAACAAAAGGCTTGTTCTGGGGAACATCTAGAATCAAGACATTTTTTACATTCCTGCATGGAATAATCAAATATGGGTGCACAAAGAATAATGCCATTAAAGTGAAATTTATACCCCATCTGGTGTTTCTCAGAAATAGCAGCAAACAGCCATTCCAGTTACCAATGTCATGAAGAAGTCAGCTTCTCCACTGAGTGAATTGCCTGCAATACACACACACACATGTATACATGTACATGTATACACACACACAGACACACACACATATTTATACATGTACATGTATACACACACACAGACACACACACATATTTATACATGTACATGTATATACACACACACACACATATTTATACATGTATATTGAATATGAACTATACATTGAGGAACGGAACTTTACAGAGATGTTGATAACACTTTACTATTAATTGCTGAATGATATTGATTGACAATACTAGCTACATTATTTTTCTAAATGTAATATTGAATCCCTTCCATCAACTTTATATAGTATTTTTCTCAGTTGACTTTAAACCTGCATTGGTGCCATTCCTTGAGGGAAACTTCTGAACTCATCAAAGGACTTGATTCTGAAGTTACTGAAGATCAGTTCATACTGTTCCTCCTCAAACGGCATTGAGAACTGTTGTACAATACCTATCTACAAGGCAAAGTAAAGGATGTTAAACAAAGTCTACAAATGTACTTATCCTTTAATCAGTTATATTTGACAGTACACCTGCTTGTACCTCCGGAAGCAGGGGTCCCAAGACCTGAAATTAATGCAGTTCAGCTATGGAGACCCCCCCCCCCCACTTCAATCCTATGTAAGAACTGTGCAGGGAGACACAGAGAGAGGGACCGCTTCTCTCTGATCTCTCTGCTGTAAGAGCTGTGCGGGGAGACACAGAGACATGAACCGCTTCTCTCTTATCTCTCTGCTGTAAGAGCTGTGCGGGGAGACACAGAGAGAGGGACTGCTTCTCTCTGCTGTAAGAGCTGTGTGGGGAGACACAGAGAGAGGGACCGCCTCTCTCTGATATCTCTGCTGTAAGAGCTGTGCAGGGAGACACAGAGAGAGGGACCGCTTCTCCCTGATCTCTGCTGTAAGAGCTGTGCGGGGAGACACAGAGAGAGGGACCGCTTCTCTATGATCTCTGCTGTAAGAGCTGTGCGGGGAGACACAGAGAGAGGAACCGCTTCTCTCTGATCTCTCTGCTGTAAGAGCTGTGCGGGGAGACATAGAGAGAGGGACCGCTTCTCTCTGATCTCTCTGCTGTAAGAGCTGTGCGGGGAGACACAGAGAGAGGGACCGCTTCTCCCTGATCTCTCTGCTGTAAGAGCTGTGCGGGGATACACAGAGGGAGGGACCGCTTCTCTCTTATCTCTCTGCTGTAAGAGCTGTGCGGGGAGACAGAGAGAGGGACCGCTTCTCTCTGATCTCTCTGCTGTAAGAGCTGTGCGGGGAGCCACAGAGAGAGGGACCGCTTCTCTCTGATCTCTGCTGTAAGAGCTGTGCGGGGAGACACAGAGAGAGGGACCGCTTCTCTATGATCTCTGCTGTAAGAGCTGTGCGGGGAGACACAGAGAGAGGAACCGCTTCTCTCTGATCTCTCTGCTGTAAGAGCTGTGCGGGGAGACATAGAGAGAGGGACCGCTTCTCTCTGATCTCTCTGCTGTAAGAGCTGTGCGGGGAGACACAGAGAGAGGGACCGCTTCTCCCTGATCTCTCTGCTGTAAGAGCTGTGCGGGGATACACAGAGGGAGGGACCGCTTCTCTCTTATCTCTCTGCTGTAAGAGCTGTGCGGGGAGACAGAGAGAAGGACCGCTTCTCTCTGATCTCTCTGCTGTAAGAGCTGTGCGGGGAGCCACAGAGAGAGGGGCCGCTTCTCTCTGATCTCTCTGCTGTAAGAGCTGTGCGGGGAGCCACAGAGAGAGGGACTGCATCTCTCTGCTCTCTTTGCTGTAAGAGCTGGGCATACATCTCTATGCATTATTTGATCTGTTAGGCTTTTGTCCTGGAGAACGACGGCATGATACGGGCAGCTCCGACTGGAGGATCATCCACTGTAGTAATGATAGTTTGGAGATCATTGCCTTGGGCACTAGAAGCATATTGGCATGCTGAATAAAACGAGTCATATCATGGGATTGACACTGAAGACTCTCATTGTATACAGTACCCTTAAATGTGACTAAATCTGGCAACATATTGGTGTGGCCACTGGTGACACTGGCCACTGGTGACATAAAACTGGTCACTATAACCTATTTTTTTATTTTTAAACACTTCAAATGTATGCCGTTAAAGAGAGGAGTAATTGTATACGTATATTTTAGCAGAGATGTTTTGTTGGTGGAGTCATAATTAAGTACAGTATTATTGACAGCTAATGTATTTTTCATTCGGACTCAAGTGAGCACTTTTATGGACTTCAGTGTTATCTTCCAGGGTAATAGCTTTCAATCTAAAAAGTATCACGAACACAACAATTAAAGGTAAGGCGTTGGTGAAGAATAACCATTTGTTTCAGTGAAATCACCATGTACTGTATGATTTACAGTATATTCCTAATTTTTAGGACATCTGTGAGATTCTCCCACTACACTGTATTATACTATAGGCATCCCAAAAACATTCTCTCCTTATATATACTGTATATATAAATAGATGTATCTAAAGACACACGTTTTCTTAACAAATGGTGTTTATTGAAGCATACAGTAAAAGCAAAATCTTTCTATTTTTATTGCTTAAAAATAATGTTTTACCAGTATTTAAATAACCTTCCTAAAGAATGAAACTGAAATGGATGGTACAGTACGTGTGTGTGTGTGTGTGTGGTACAGTACGTGTGTGTGTGTGTGTGTGTGTGTGTGCGCGCACACACGCTGTATTTATTGTTAATCTATGGGAACTGGTGAAATACTGCAAACTCATAAAACCATCATTCCAATATGTTTCAAAGCCAACTAGCCATCCTTGGGGTGTTAACTGTAAACATGTAGGACCATGTGGTCTAAGCCTGTCTGCATTTTGGCTTGATGAGCTCCTGCTGTGTAAGAATGTCCTAAACTTGAAGAACATGCCTGGACGTCAAACACGTACCTTCAGTGAAAACTCACTTGGCACAAAAGATTTCCATGAGGATATTCCTCAACTTAAATATTCCCAATAAATAATTATGGCTAGAAAGAAGTAACTGAATGAAATATGCAAAGAAAACGATTTATGATCTGCGTTTACTGCACATATTTCATTATTTCTACTGAAAATTATTAAAAAGGGAATACAACGTGGATTAAATAATGTCAAGGAATTTTAATTAACCAATGGGCAAAGAAACAAGAATTTATGAAATTATCCAATTTTGGTTTCCATTTTTTTTCTTCATAGCAACTATATCAAGTTAAATTTGAATGTAACATGAAGGATATATCAGTACTCAGAAGTAGTACAACATACAATCTCAGTAGATCTTTGTGTACAAGTTTAGGCAAGCATTTTATTGCTAATCATGAAGATATTCGGTCATCAAAGGTCTTTCTTTTGTGGGTGCAGAGGGAGAAAGGGTTTACTAAGTTCACATATGTTATTTCTAGGTTACAAACTAATAATTGCTTATACTGTAGAGCAGGAGTGGGCCACTAAAGTCCTTAAGGGCCACCAACAGATCAAGTCATCCCTGCATCAGCACAGGATCAGATATCAGTCTAAGACTGAGCCACTGATTGAGCCACATGTGCTGAAGCAGGGATATCCCCAACACCTGGACTGTTGGTGGCCCTTGAGGACAGAGTTGCCCACCGTTGCTGTAGAGTAACGTAAATAAGTAAGTACAGACGCAGCGTGGCTCACTGTTCCTGGAGATGCGCCACAGCAAGTGAAAAGCAGTGCAATACAATTTTACTGCAGAGGATGTTCTTGGTGTAGACCCAGGACTTGAAGTCACACCGCTCCGGAGTGTAGCCATGACAAAAGCTAGATGAGTCAAGGAGGGAATAAATTAAGTTACATAACCTCAACGTGCACAATTTTTACTGGAGCATGTACACACCTCCCTAGATGTCAACTGTGTTTTATCCCTACGAAATGTGCTTGGCCTGGTAACAGGGATACCGTAACTCGACTATAAGGGAGGAGGAGCTGTTTGAACAGTTGGAAGAGACTCATTTTGTAGGCTTAGGTGGTAAAGTTAAATGAGTTCCCCGCTGAGTAATCATTTCCCTTAACACTGACATGGAGATTTGTCAGCCCCCTCATCCTTTTTAAGCAGTTATATTTTACCTAAAATTTATAGTTTTGTATAGAAGGATAATAATGATAATTAATAATAATAATAATAATAATAATAATAAATAATAATGGCAAAATGTAAGTGAAACAAAAATCTAATAACTTACAAAAACAAGCAAAAAAAAAAAGAACATATGAGTGTTAGTGAGCTCAACGGGGTAAAGATATTGATCCTGGAATGGTGAGCTGGTAATGTCCTGTTTTCTAGGAAGTTCAGATGCTGGCATAAGTCTTTGCTGGATTGATGAGGCTGTAAACACCATGCTACATAGTTGGGATGGTAGAATATATATATTGTATATAGTGCTGACAATGAACATAGAATTCTGCCGGTACAATGAGTTCCGGCCTCAAGAGCTTACATGGCATTTTTGGCGCCTAAAGGAGAGAAGGCCCATATTTACCAAGAGGTGACATAAGGCCCCTTCTTTCACCAGAAGATGCCTTATGGCCCATTTAAGTGTATTGATTGAAAGGTCTACACTAGCACCGCAAGGTGTCTTACGGAGAGCACCGTTTAGTGAATATTTTTATTCTTTTAATAAAATATTCAACCAGGAAAAAAAAATACATTGAGCCTCTAATTTTTACGTATGTCCCGGGCACGAAGTGAAGTTGACAACATTACATTGTACAATTGCAAACATGTTTAAAATGGGGAAACAGTCGAAACCTTGTAGGAACTTAGACCAGAAGTGAAGGTACATTGTTCCAGGAGATCGGTACGAGAAGGAAGAGCGACCGGATTCTTTATTGAACCTTGGGACTATAAGCAGGTTTCTGGAGCTCGATCTAAGGAGATAAGTACTGTGTACAGTGAGGGCAAGAAGGCTGCTCATATCATTGGGTATTTGAAGGTAAGATAGGAAAGATGAACGTTGTGTCTGATCTCAAGGGATAGCCAACCTAGTTCAGTTAACATGTCCAAATGGGACTATAAGCAGGTTTCTGGAGCTCGATCTAAGGAGATAAATGCTGTGTACAGTGAGGGCAAGAAGGCTGCTCATATCATTGGGTATTTGAAGGTAAGATAGGAAAGATGAACGTTGTGTCTGATCTCAAGGGATAGCCAACCTAGTTCAGTTAACATATCCCAATGGTGGCTGTTGATGTTACTGTACATAATAAGAAAAAACAGCAGATTGAGTTGTAAATAATGTCAAATTTTCACATTTACTTATGTATGTATGTATGTATGTATGTACAGTATATCTTTAAATGGACAATACACAAATAGTAGCGCTAAACCAGTGTACAACTAATATGTATTAGCACTGTGAACATGTAGTGTAAGTGATCTATCAAAAATTAGTGATCAGTGATAACAGTGTAACTCAATAAAATATGAACAAATATTAAAATTAAAAGTGCCTCAAACCAGTTCCAATAAAGTTCTGTGAACAAGAAATTCAAATCTAGATGAATATCCTTATGGAGACCACTGCAGCTTCTGAGTGATGTAGCCCAGGGGAACGCAAACGTTTGCCGCTGCGCCTCCCTGCTGTTCCTCCGCTGGAGCTCGCTCCCCCTCCCTTACCTTGATGCAGCACCAAATGATGCCGTAGGGTCATGTCACGTGACCCGCAGAGTCATTTGACGTTGTGTGACATCACATGGCCCATGGTGATTTGACGTCGCGTTGCCATGGACACGAGTGATGCCGGCAGAGTCAATGTAAATATAGTGTTGCAGAGGCCTCACGCGATCCCCCGGCATTTAATTTAAATACCTCGGGGAAGAGTGTGGGTCCTCTGCAACCGCCCACGCTTACCCAGAAAGATCTCCCTCCCCCCATGGGGGCGCACCCCCCACTTTGCACCCCTCTGATGTAGCTACACCACATAAATACCTAAAAAAAAAAAACAGAAGTGCAAGTTCCATAGAGTAAGTCTGTAACAATTTAATGGTTAGTAAAAGAGAAACCGTCTTAAGGACCAGCACTCATAAGGGAAGATACAAATCAGGCAATTTAGAGAGAAAATCTCTGCACGTGTGACATCACCAGAATGGAGCCAAGACGGTCAGCTGGATCCACGGTCAGTCATCCGGATCCCACGGAGACCCCCTCCCGTCTCATCCAGTCAGGAGGAAGCCAGGCCCGAAGGTAAACTGACATCCACACTGTTTTCTGTCATGTTGTTGGTAAGGGGCTTAGCCCTCCGACCCATAGATAGGGTGTAAGCTGGTGTGCACTCAGAGCTCTCTATTGGAGCTAAGCCTGATTTGTTTTTCTTAACCCTGTTCTGCCAATCACAAGGCGATGTTTAATGATGTCAAAGTTGCGACTAATAAACACCTCTATGATTCTCTCCTAAAAACATCTCTTGTTCTAAAACCTCTGCACGCATCTGCTGCAGGTACCCTCAAAATGTCGTCACAATAGGTCAAGGCGTTTGCCCTGTGGAGAGAGAACACACGAACAAAAACACAAACACACAACCAAAGAGGTCACACAGTCTAGTCGAAGTTTTCATTTTGTTCATTCATCCAATAATACTCAAATCATGCAAATAAATTATACAAACGTTAACATAAAGTTCACAGAACATGTGTCCGTGCATGCATGTTTTTCTTCTTTAAACACGTGCTTCAAAACAACAGAAGGAACATCAAGACCACATTCTCATAATGTGCAACGAAAACTGTATATTTTACCCAGTTGCACAATAAATGGTAACATTTGGTCCATCACATGGAATACAGATGTAGCAGGACTGACTGTCTCCAGAGCTGCGTCTAAAAAAAACTTAAAGTCGCGGCTAAAGAGACAGCGCTGCCATGGTCACGCGGCGTGGGGAGGAGGGTGGCATGCTTCCGTATCGCCCCACACCCCCAGAACAATAATCCTCTGGCAGTGGGGCAGTCAAGCTCTCCCCCCGGCGCCAAAAACAATGTCTTGCTACTGTACATCTGTATCTTCCCCTGACATAAAGCTGTCCATTTATCAAAGCAAAACTAGTGCAATTCCTGGGACCAAAAACTTGTACCAGATGCTCAAAGAAAAAAGGATATAGAAAGCAATTTAGTTCTGTTTGTATATACAGTATGTTTTATATACTGGATTGTATCAATTTACCAAGAATCTCACATGAATGTTGCTGTGTTACTGTTATAGTTGAATAAGACAAATGCTGTATGTATCTGGATTTGACAGCCTCGCTATTTAGGAATGTTCAGAAATACTATATCAAAATGAAATCTATATACACTGTAATTTGATCTAGAAGTGAGTTTAGTACTGCAGTATCCTGGACTGGAGTGCTCCTCTAAAGGTACAGAAAAGGAAGGAAAGGCCCCAGTGGGTGGTATTTGCTGCTGTGGATTTGCCGGTGCTGTTTGGGTTCGCAGAGCAGGAAAAGTGTTGTCTTTGCAGCGTTATAGCTTTAGCAACAATAAACCAACTGCTTACAAGCCTCATAGAGCTAAACCACTTAGATATTTGTTGGGGCAAATTATGGTCAATCTTTAGTGGAGAAGAATTATAAATTAGAAGTGGGACAGCACTATGAAAATGGAGAACACTTTTGGATACCTTAAAAAAAAAAAGAGAACATCTTATCTGCCATCTTAGAGATACAGCGACCATGGTCTGCTTCAAGATCGCGGCCACGCAGCCACGAGTTGCGCTTTTCAGTGACGCACAGCACACTCTAGGAATACAACCAACTAAGCTGAGAAGTCTGAAAGATGCACAATGAGCATGCTGGGGGAGTAGTAGAACATATGTAAGTGTACTTTTCAAGTTATTATTCACTGCCAAACAAGCTCTCAGCTTAAAAATCAAGGAAGATTTACGGAGTCAAGCAGTTGGCTGCAGCAAGTGTTTCATACAGATTTTATTAGCTGTCTCCTAAATTTTGGATCATCTCATACAATAAAGTAAAAATATCATGTAAGTTGTTATTAGTTGCTTATTGTGTAGAATTTGATATTTGTGGTAACAAAAAAGACGGTAGTGGTCTTGAAAGCTTTTGTCTAAGGGAATCAAGTGATATTGGTCATACAGAATCAATAAAAAGACTATTTAACATTGCAGAGATTGTACACTAAATGACTTACACTTCTTCAGATTGTCTGTAGTCTGGTTCCCCTCTGCTGTGGGGAAGATCGAGATCATTATTAACTCCTGATGCAATGAACTGAACTGATTTTGCAGAGACTGAAAGTTCCAAAGCAGGAATTAGCAATAGTGCCCAATGTCAGGCAGTTGCTGCAAAAGCAAATAAGATCTTATCCTGCATTAAACGGGGTGTGGATGGAAGAGAAGTAAACATAATGATGCCACTGTATAATGCATTAGTAAGACCAAACCATGGTTATGGAGTACAGTTTTGGTCACCACTCCATAAAAAAAAGACATAATGGAACTAGAAAAAGTGCAGAGAAGAGCCACCAAATTAATAAAGGGAATTTTGAACACACATGTTCTGTGAAGATTACTTAAATTAACCAAACGTTTGTCTCCAGGACTTGGATGACAACTAAGACATAATTGTGAGCATAATATACATGTATTCTTGCTTACACGGTTTGTTTGTTTGGCAGATTTCCGAGGAGAATGTGTAACACCCCTATATATACACAAAAGTATAATGAAGGACTTGCCCTCTAACCAATGACTATGAACGATGGAAAGGACAGATATGATAAGATAACCTAGAAGGATGACATAATGGAAGGAGGGGCTAATAGAGAGATAGCAAGAGAGGAGCACATGAGTGGAAGGACAGATGCAGAGAGAGAGAAAAGAAAGAAACTGTTCCGAGGAGCCTGTCGAGAGGTACAATGCGGTAGCATAGCTTTCCCAGACCACGTACCGGAGGCAGCGGATATGAGCGAGTGGAGGGTACATTGTCAAGTAAAGGGGACACATGTAAAATGGGGGTCTTGAAGTGTAAGTAGATCAAGTGGCAACACATCCAGGGATTGGCACTACAGCATTTTGGTATCCTTTTCATCATACATATCTACCACCATTCTGCACCAAATGAACACACCTATATTTCACATGAGCTCCAACGCTGTGCTGACACCAACAGTGGCCCATTATCTAGCATCTGGGGCACCGGGACTGAGTAAGAGACACTGAGGGACTATTGCGCAGCGGGTTACACTTGGATCTTCTCTATACACTTCTCTTAAGTATTGTATGTGGGCCTCTGATTCTGAGGGTCCTCCGATTCTGTGACCACTGCACTTCTCTCTATCTCTCTGCATTATATGACCCCAGCCTGGTCCCATGCTGGCTGAGTAGATTACCTTACACACAGGTGATGCGAACTCAGACCCCTGCCCTAGTATCCAAACCTTAATACTGTACATCTAGGGAAATAAGGAGGGGTTAAATATGTTATAAGAAACAATACAGTAAGTAAATACCTGAGATCAGAAAATTAGAATGTAAGCTCTTTGGGACAAGGATTAATTGTGCCTGTAAAATCTGGTGTATAGCCCTGAGTACATAAAACAATATTTCAAAAACATTTTACAATTTTTTTACTGTTTTCCTATTCATCTGAAAAAAAGTGGCTGAATACATTTTGATGAAGTGTCAGAGCTTTACATTTTGTCTGTGTAATGCATTGTGCCAGAAACAGCTTTCCAATGCTTTCAAACTTTTTAACCCCAAATAATCAGTGTATGTGCACGTGCAATGGAATTTCCCACAAAAGCTGCGAGTTGCCTTGAGTTGCCAGGGGATTGTGCAAATGCCGTTGTATAGTAGATTTAAAACTACATGTCACAAACTGTATGAATGTACAGTATTTAGCAGCACACAATACTATCTCAAACTCATAGAATTAAAATGAGGAATTAACGATATTACATCATTTCAGTGCAAAGTTCTGATACCATTTGAAATTTAATAATAAAATCATTGGGAAGCTGGATTATGAGTCACTTTTTAAGGAGACAAATAACATGCGTTTAAGGTTTTCATTTTTGCTGGCACCTACCATATAAAAATTTCCCATGCAGTAAATCGCCTTCATGGTGACGGAAGTACGGCGAAGCCACCGAAGTGACGTCACTGCTGGCAGAAGAGGCCATCAGCGACGTCAGTGTTGCCAGCTCGCAACAGCGCATGTGCAAACACCAGCAGTTACCGGAAAGTCTCTCCCCGCACCGAACACAGGCACATGGCTTAGCCGTCACCCACCTGCCTTCCTCACAGTATCTCCGTGACCGAGTCCCCTGTGGCATCCCCGGAGGAAGAACACAAACCCCGGTCCCGTGCTTCTGTGCCCCGGCTCCCTCCTCGGCTGGGAGATGTGATATTCTGTGTCCCCGCAGCTCCGCCGGGGGGGCTGCTCCGGGGCGGGGTGTGGGACTCGGACAGCTTGTCCTCTGTGTCCAGTAATGAGAAGGAGGAAGGCGGCGGGTCGGTGTCCGGTGGGTCGGCAGTGCTGGATCCCGTGGAGCACGCCTGTTTGCTGAGCTCATGACACGCCACTTGGAGAGCCAGTCCCACAGGGACTTCATCACTGGCATCTGTTGCACTGGGCTGCTGGGAGAGCCTGCAAGAGATGCTGAGCTCAGACCCCGGCCTCATCCCCCGCAGGGACTTCATCACCGGCTTCTGCCTGCACTTGGGCCTCTGGGAGAGCTTGCAAGAGATGCTGAGCTCTCACCACGGCCTCATCCCCCGCAGGGACTTCATCACCGGCTTCTGCCTGCACTTGGGCCGCTGGGAGAGCCTGCAAGAGATGCTGAGCTCAGACCCCAGCCTCATCCCCCACAGGGACTTCATCACCGGCTTCTGCCTGCACTTGGGCCTCTGGGAGAGCCTGCAAGAGATGCCTCAGACCCCAGCCTCATTCCCCGCAGGGACTTCATCACCGGCTTCTGCCTGCACTTGGGCCTCTGGGAGAGCCTGCAAGAGATGCTGAGCGCAGACCCCGGCCTGAGTGACACACGCACTGATTGAATGACACACACACACACTGACTGAATGACACACACACACACTGACTGAATGACACACACACACACTGACTGAATGACACACACACACCAATGATTAGCAAAGACTTGTAATCCTCACTACCACACAAAAAATATATTGCAGTTTTCCCAGTATGACTGTGGATCCTTCTGACACGGAGGATTATTATACAGATGGGGATTGAAAAGTTGGTCGCTGCAATTATGTTTGGAACGAAAGGTATCGGGTTAGAAATCTAACAGGGATAAAAAATGTCAAATAAAGTCAGTTAAAGCAGATTGTTTAAAATCACTGAAGTCTTTCTAGCAATGAAATGCTAAACGGACTTCCCTCATGTGTCACTTTATGCCGTTATGTATTTAACACAGAGACACACACACACACAAAAACAGAGATAGACACACACACACACAAAAACAGAGATAGACACACACACACACACACACACACACACACACACACACAAAAACAGAGATAGACACACACACACACACATACACACACACGCAAAGACACACACACATACAGAGACACACACACATACAGAGACACACACACAAACAGAGATACACACGCAAAAGAGAGACACACACAAGGAATTAACAGTTACTATAAATATAGAAGTGCAAATAGCTAAACCCCGTTCTAAGTCAAACTTCTTTGCGTTTTGGCGCTAAAATTGTGTTTTGATTTTTAATTAAAAACCTCACCATGACAAATACAATTTCTGTGACAAAACAGTGACAAAATACAATGAAGTTTCACTTAAAATGTGCGTGCTCGGCACACACACTTTTTGTTTAATTCTCACAATGATATCTAACACTGGGAGCAAATAGTTTTTAGATACTACTTAAATTCCCATTATTTTAAAGGCAAGTTCTAAAATATCCTGAACAGACAAATTACTGTCATAATAAACCATACATTTCCAAAGATATTTATGACAGCTGCTGTTGCCTACAAAGCTGTGGTTTCAAATATGCTCTATGATCTTAACTGTGAAATATGCTCAAGGTCAGAACAGGTTACAGGTTGTAACAAATGTGTTGGATAGAACAACCACAATTGTGCAATTGTCTAGAAAGGAAAATGTGCAGAACCTTAACTCATCTGGAATATAGCTGCTTTTAATTACCTCCAGCACACTTTTTCCTTAGGGATGGCGGTTTACCATGCTTGCTGGGAAGAAAGCAGAAACATGTACAAGGTACTAAAACCCAAAAGGTGTGATTTATATAAAAATGTAAAAATCAATATAGCCGTTTTCCCAATGCTAATAAAGTCAGTGGCTTTGTTAATTCAGCATTTGAGGTGAGAGTCTTTCTCAATGTAATTTAAAGGTGACACAAGAAATAGGAACTTCCAAGCACACATGTTAGGTCTAACATTCTTATATCTGTGATATCTCCACATTTCAGTAATCATCATCATCATCATCATCATCATCATCATCCTCCTCATCATCATCCTCATCATCATCATTCTCATCCTCATCCTCATTCCTCATCATCCTCATCATCATTCCTCATCATCATAATTCCTCATCATCCTCATCATCATCATCCTCATCCTCATCAACATCATCATCCTCATCATCATCCTCATCATCATCATTCCTCCCCATCCTCATCATCACCATTCCTCCTCCTCATCATCATCACTCCTCCTCATCATCATCATTCCTCCTCATCATGATCATCATCATTCCTCCTCCTCATTATCGTCATTCCTCCTCCTCATCATCATCATCATTCCTCCTCATCATCATCATTCCTCCTCCTTCTCATCATCATCATCCCTCCTCCTCATAATCATCATCATTCCTCCTCCTCATCATCATCATCATTCTTCCTCCTCCTCCTCATCATCATCATCATCATCATCATTCCTCCTCCTCCTCCTCCTTCTCCTCCTCCTCCTCGTCATCATCATCATCATCATCATCCTCATCATCATCATTCCTCCCCATCCTCATCATCACCATTCCTCCTCCTCATCATCATCATCATCACTCCTCCTCATCATCATCATTCCTCCTCATCATGATCATCATCATTCCTCCTCCTCATTATCGTCATTCCTCCTCCTCATCATCATCATCATTCCTCCTCATCATCATCATTCCTCCTCCTTCTCATCATCATCATCCGTCCTCCTCATAATCATCATCATTCCTCCTCCTCATCATCATCATCATTCTTCCTCCTCCTCCTCATCAACTTCATCATCATCATCATCATCATCATCATCATCATCATCATCATCATCATCATCATCATCATTCCTCCTCCTCCTCCTCCTCCTTCTCCTCCTCCTCATCATCATCATCATCATCATCATCATCATCATCATCATCATCATCATCATCATCATCATCATCACCATCATCATCATTCCTCCTCATCATCATCATCATCATTCCTCCTCCTCCTCCTCCACATCATCATCATCATCATTCCTCCTCCTCCTCCTCCGCATCATCATCATCATCATCATCATCATCATTCCTCCTCCTCCTCCTCCTCCTCCTCCTTCTCCTCCTCCTCCTCATCATCATCATCATCATCACCATCATCATCATCATCATCATCATCATCATCATCATCATCATCATCATCATCATCATCATCATCATCATCATCATCATCATCATCATCATCATCATCATCATCATCATTCCTCCTCCTCCTCATCATCATCATCATTCCTCCTCCTCATCATCATTCCTCCTCATCATCATCATCATTCCTCCTCCTCCTGCTCCTCCTCCTCCTCATCATCATCATCATCATCGTCATCGTCATCGTCATCGTCATCAATCATCATTCATCATCATTCATCATCATTCATCATCATTCATCATCATTCATCATCATTCATCATCATTCATCATTCTTCATCATCCACTAACTAGAGCTGTGTTAATCTGTCCCAGTTTGGTTTGTGAAAATTCCTTTCAATCTTTTATGAAATCTGAGATGAGCTAAAAGTATTTTTAACGCCATATGGTGATTTCCAAGGCAAAAAGTGCATACTGTAATTCCTAGTTGTGTACATCAATATTTACAATATTAACCATTGTCAATTTTTGCACAAAAAAAAACACTTTTTTTTTTACCAGCATTCAAGTTAAAGTTGTTCGTTTAATAAGATGTTAACGTTTTAGTTCATATTCAAAGAGCTCCGGTAACTCTCAAAATTTCTTATCAAAATCAGTAATGAATGTTATGCTCCCTGAGGTTAACGCAAAACCACAAATCTAATTATATGCAAAAACAATGTCCGCTAGTTATCCATTAGCATACTGTAGACTTAACGCAATATTTAGGTAACACTACTTTTCTTCCAATATTAGCATGCCAAACATTAAGCCTGTCTTAAGGAGGCTCCTCTCCAGACCATGAAATATATGTTTTGTTGGAGAGGAGAGAGACAGAAACCTATGAACCTATATTTCAGGGTCTGGATGGGAGTAGCGCCCCCTGTAGGTATGACCTAACTAACATCTCATTAAATCTCTGGGACAACGATATCACAGCTCTGTGGATAGGCTTTGTTAGAGGGAACACATCTTTTGGATATCATTAGTACTAATGTATTAATGATACGACTCGTTATGGCAGAAAATACAATTTAACACAGCGTTAGTGAGTTTTGAAGATACCGGTTAGCTCTAACGAGGTGTTAATTTAGGTTAATGCTTGGTGAAGTCAATAAAAGACCTCTGTAAATCCGGGCTTTTGTGTTTACACACATTTTTGACAGTCGATAATGCCCACAATTGGCTGTGTGTAATTTGCTACTCTCTTCTTCAATAACTAACGGATTTGAGACCAGAGACCTATGAACAGAAATAAGAGAGCCTGCCACAGAATGTGATTAAAAGCCCTTCGACCAGAGAGCTTCACACACTGATTAGGAAGCTGGACTCCACCTGAGCTTGGCTCCCAGGTAAACCCAACGCTCTGGAACCCCAGTCCTGGAGTATGTAATAGCCCCGTAATCCAGTGTAACCAGACTAGAGATGAGCAAACCAGGCAAACGTGGCCCTTTTTTTCAGTCGCCATGCATAAAATCAGTGTGCATCGCAATTTCATTTCATCTGCCACATTTACAGTATGACATTCTCAAACATTCGCTAGACACAGTATGCTGAGACAATACATAGGGCACACGCCACATGTTTCGCTCACTGGGGATTATTCTGCCATCTGCGAGATCGCGGTTTCTTCCATCTCGCACGGAAAGCCCCATTGACATTAATGGGGCTTTCCACGGAAGACCGCCAGAATCGCGATCTCGCAGTTTACAGAATAAGTTCCACGGAAATATTTTGCTGAAAGCGCACTAATTTGGCGCCATTTGTTGCAAATTTGGGGCTCAGGAATTTTTTTAGCAGGGAATGAAATTTTGGGGGGAAAAAAACACTATCTCTCGAATGCATATTGTACCATTTTGCACAAACAGGACATTCCCTGATAGAGACATCATGACATATTTTAAATGTAACAACAAGAAAATGAAGTTAAAAATTAATAATAATAACAGTGCACACATAATCATGGCATATTGTTTTTAATTCATTTTTTGCATCAGCAATGTCATTTACAGTCATGTGAAAAGTATAATAAACACTGCTCACTAATCTACCAGCAACATTGTTTCATTTAAACAATTTCCAGCATCATTCTGCTCTATTCAGTATAACAAATAAATGTCCCATTCCTTCTTCCCATTGCAAGGTCCTTTTGCTGCTATATTTAACAATCCTATCCTTATTAAATTCTGTACTTGAATTCTGGAGATATCAGTTGCTGAACCTGTGCCTGTTTTTGGGGGGCTGGGAATGTTCCTGCTTTAACAGCTTTGCTTACCACACATTTGTCAGCAATGGATATTGCAGACCTGTCAAAGGAGATTAGCACCTACTGTAACAAAAATACCCTCAATTATACTAATATTAAACCATTCTTCGAACTAACCAGTTAGACAGTGCTGACTGTTTCTAGCCACATTTACCATTCATTTATCACAAACGGATGAGTTCTCAAAGTATTCTTTAGCGCAGACTACGTAAATGCTAATTATCATTAGGAGGACCACGGTCCTTATACCTACCTCTGCTTTGAAGGGGACCGCTGGGGTGCGGACACTAGACAGAATACCTGGACCTCTCTCTGTGAACTGAGAAGAGCCATGCAAGGAAGTAATGCAAAGCAAAGTCCAAATTATAGAACCAAGGGGTTTATTGAAGAAACAACTTCAAACGTCTCCTGGTAAGCCCAGTCCTGGGTTGGGCAAACCAGGGGTACAGTTTTTAAAAGAGTTGGGGCCTACCAGGATGTGGCTTACACATGTGGCTGGGTCAGGGTTGTCCCTTACGATTAAAACCATATACAGTAGGGGCCTATCTTCCTCAGGCCCCCACTATTCACTGCCTGTAGATTCCCCACTCCCAGTTATTGCACAGTCCTTGGGACTGACCACTGGTTGCCCCTGCTGCTGTTTCACCCTCAGTTGTGCCTAACAACCCCACCGGGGGGGCTTCCTCTTCTAACCTCAGCACTGGACACTCCCCCTTGCTAGACTCCTACATTGGGTATAGGAGATTAACCCTTATGGTTCCACATGAATTCTATACCTGGATATACAGATGAACTTTCTGTGGTGAAAGAGAAGTTACAGATTACAGGAAATACTGTAGCTACTGTAACTAAAGTGGATTTGGATGGATTTTGAGGACTACACCTCAAGTCTTGGATGACCACCTTAAGGATGGTTCAAGGATCACCCTGTGGAAAACCTTGAAATAGGAGACATAGTTAACAATTTGAGTGACTCCATGCCATTCTGGGAATGATACAGTGACTAGCACCTACATGGTCCTTGTGCTGTACGCAGAACAATCCAGACATTTATGGCATGGCGGCAGTTTATCACGTCTGGAACTCTAAAAGAGCCCGGGCATGGTCAGAAAGGAAGATGAGGACTCTCCCCTCTGTTTCTGATATTGGGATTAAAGGCTGCCTATGTGATTGCTACACAAGATATTACATGGCCAGGGATTTAGAATATTCCTGCCATGGCAATTACTAGGTCCTCAGAAAGTAAAGCAGTTACCAATATATTGTGCATCCGTATTTCCAACACCGTGCTTCAAACAAATTATACTGCCAAGGCCTTTTCCAGCTACAACTCTGTTTTCCAGGTAGGTATCCTTTAGGTTGTTCCGAGGCACCCTAGGTTGTTCCGGGGCAAACCCAGGCTAAGAAACATTGACTTCGACAACTGAGCCACTGATTGAGCCACCTGTGCTGAAGCAGGGATATCCTAAAACCTTATTTGTTGGTGGACCTTGAAAACCAGAGATGGCCACCCCTGGCTTAGACCCTCCCAGATGCTGGGTTTGTATAAAACATGAATGAACAATGAATATACATTTTATCTAAAGATTGAAGCTACTGGGACATGTCTTCACTGCTAATTTTATACTTTAACATTACAATACATAATTCTGGAAGTATCCAAAGTAAGAGAAGAAGCATGTGTGTCCTCAATACTGTATGAATTGATTTCAACATTCCTAGAAAACGTCATTATTTATGACCAGTAAAGACATCTCCCATGACGATGCTTCATTTCCTCACCATGCAGGTCAACCTAAATGAAATAGCTAACTTCTCTCTCTCAAATCAGATTTTGCTGAACTTCAAAGAGCACTGAAAAAAGATCATACTGAGCTGTAGGTATATTGTAGGATTTAAATATCTAATTAAACCTCTGCCTTTGTATAGTTCTGTATACTCCTCACATCTGCCAGCTACAGTAGATGTGAATAGAAGCATTGACGTGTAAATGGCACTTAAAACCTACCAAAAACGGATGGTGTTTAGTACCTGAGTCTTTCATTTGGCAACTGAAAGCCCAGGGGCGCTAGCTGTTTCCTGCAGGAGGTTACTGTATTTCCCCATTTTTTACAGACAGGGTAAAGTGGTCGGTAATAAGTATTCACATCACTCTACAGCACATATAATCAAAATGTAATTAACTCCTGCAGAGACACCCCGAGCTCTCCAGGGTGACATATTATTGTACCCTTGTCTCATGATTTCTTCAGATCAATTACAACAGCATACTGTATGTCATCAAGAATATAAGGAGCTCCACCAAAACGTTAGGAAATGGTTCTCATCTGGGCCAACTTGTCAAATAAGCCATACATATGTTGAAACAACCTAAATCTGTTGGATACAGACATACCACAACATAGCTCTGAAACCCTTTGAACCTCAAAATGGGAAACACATTGATATTCAGTTGTATCAGTGAAATAGCACCAAAAAAAAAAAAGGCCATACTTTGCATAATATATTTATCTTGGAAATCGTCGTTTTATTCAAGCTCTCCAAAAATTCAAGTGCTGAAAGTAACACTAAATCAACAGCACTTTTAGTAATGAAATAAATTCTTTATAAGAGTCAAGCAGAAGGGGTTGACAAGGGTTTTGAATGGCTTGTTTTTATTAAAATTCTTTCATTCTGCAAAACCAGTATTGTCTGTGATTCTTGGATATGATTAGGATGTGGAATAGTGAGCAGTCTGTGTCGGTATTTATTTAGTCTGTCTGCCTGCAGCGAAGAAAAACAGAATGCTTAATAAAAGATTTCCTTTTGTGGGTGACCTAGCAAATTTTCAGATTGTAACATAATGAGACGGGGAGCTTTTTTAGAAGAAGGTGCATATTATCTTTGACTGAGTGGGGATGGTATATCTAGCGTAAACTATTAGGACCACGTCTTTAATATTTGGTTAACCATGGATTCGAAAAGCAGCCACTGGAATCTAAAGCAAAAATTATTTTAACAGGTCTGGCAGACATAAATAATATGTGAGCTCTCGTCATTTAAACTGGGACTTCAATTTTTTTAGCCACTGTCACAGGTAAAGCTAATCAAAGCTACCCCCGTGTTCATTCATTGACATCTTACCAATTGTTACTTAATGTACATTTTAACCAAAAAGAAAAGCAAATATTTATCTGTAACCAGCACCATTGTTTTTGAAGTGAAACTTCTTTAGTGGCACCTCATTCGTAATGGGACAAAATGCTTTGTAGAGACAGAAAATGAAACGGATGCGACGTCATGAAGTAAGTGCTGGCAGTTGAGGCCGGGCAGTGTTCTGGCTCAGCCCGACCCCAACACTGACATGCTCCACCCGTCCTGCTAACCTAAAAATCACACGCGGCGGCGATATCCACCGGCGCCGTTCCTAACGGCCGCCACTCCCCCCACATGCCCTCTGTCACATGCGGCGGCGATAGCCGCAGGCGGCGCTCGTCCGCGGCCGCATAACTGTCTGGCGCTGTTCGCATATGCCACGCATGCGCGCACAGGCACGTTATCATGCCCTGTCACCTCTCACGGCTCCTGCTCCGGTAACGCGGGATGCGGGGGGTTTGAGCGTGCCGCTTCCCACGCAGCACTGCCAGAGGGGGGGGAGGAGGAAGGAAGAGCGCTGAGTTACTGTGCCCTGTCGCCTCCTGCTCCGGTAACGGGAAGTGGGGGGGTTTGAGCGCACTGCGTCCCCCACAGCACCATCAGAGGGGGGGAGGAAGAGCGCAGAGCGCCCCACACGCGTTACCGTGCCCTTCTGTACCCCCTCGTGGCCCAGTACCTCCGCCGGGGAGCTGGCTGCAGCAGTTCACACAGTCGTGTCCGCAGCTCTGCCGGGGGTAGAGAATGGGGGCTGCTCCGGTCCTGTACCTCCCGGGGGAGGCTGCTCAGGAGACACAGACAGAGCCTCCCGGGTCCACAGCTCCGCCGGGGGTGGGGGGAGTCAGGAGAGAGGGGGCAGGACACAGACAGAGAGACATACACACCACACACACAGAGACACACATACACTGACAGACAGACACACACACACTGACTGACATACACACACACTGACTGACACACACACACACTAACTGACACACACAAACACACACACACACACACACACATTGACTGACACACATACACACACTGACTGACACACATACACAAACTGACTGACACACATACACACACACACACACACTGACTGACACACATACACACACACTGACTGACACACATACACACACACTGACTGACACATATAAACACACATGCACACACTGACACACGTGCAAACTTTGACACGCACACTCTGACACGCACTCTCTGACACACGCACACTCTGACGCACACACGCTCTGATGCACGCACACTCTGACACATGCACGCACACTCTGACACACGCACGCACACTCTGACACACACACACACACTGACACACACACTGACTGACACACACACCCCAGTCATGCGCCGAAAACCGCCCCCGACAGTCATGCGCCGAAAACCGCCCCAGAATGATGTGCCTATTCCCACCCCCCTCCCCCCCTGTGAGCTCCCTCACCCGCTCAACATCCATGATGCCGGTACTGCTGCCACTGCACTGCTGCCAATAAACATGACCCCGCCAATCAAATTTACTCATGCTCTAATCAGTAATAATTTTATTGTTACTTTATATGTTGCTGACAACACACAAAGAAGTTTCACTTACTATGCACAGCACACACAGCTTTTTTTGTATTTACAATGTAGTATTTACACGTTTATAAAGAAAGCCCCTGAGGAAGTGGAGTAACAGCCACGAAACCTGTAGGGCAGGTGACACAGTCACTTTGAGCTTGGTATTGGACTTTTTGGGACACTTGGTCACATTTGAGCCCCCTTGCAACCGTTAGTTCTTGGAATACAGGACACTTGTACTGTCCCTTTAAGTGCACGGGCACTCTCTGAGACAGCCTGCGTAACCGGAGGAGGAAGTGAGGAGAGCAGCCTCACGTGGAGTAGAGCTGTGAGCCCCACGAGCGGGCCTCCGACACTGCCACTGTTCCTGTTAACCCCTGGAGGGAGAGTCAGCACGAGAGTCGCAGTGCAGCAGGAATCACATCTTTGCAAAGACATCAGCAGCACCTGGAGGACTCTTTGTTGCATTGCCTGTATTTGCCTTGCTGCTTGTAAGTAGGGCTCTGATTTTTTCCATCTGGATGACCAGCGGTGTTCTCATTTGTCCATACCATTTTATGGCATAGTTCTTTTTATTTAATAAATAGTTTTTATAGTCACTAGGAGTCTCTATGTTATATGTGCAGTGTGTGTATTAGTGTAGACCTGTTTTAACCCTACAGTGTTGCACTGTGATCTGTGTCTGTTTGTGTTTTTTCCCCTACATGGCCTGTCAAGCAAGTGTGCTGATCCCCTGAGGAGTACAGGATTATCCAATGAACTTTTGGCGCCAGGTTTTTCCTTGTTTTCACTTTTTCTGTTAGTAATGACAGTATTACTAGGCAGCCTTTATATATATATATTTTGTACTTGTCACACTGGTGTTTTTGTCTTTAGCGCTTGTTCACATTTTTTCTTTTTCACATTTACACGTTTATACAATCATAATAAATAGCTTTACATAAATTAACGAAAGAACTACTAATAATCCCATATGCTCATTGCTATAGGGGATAATTTATCAAGATCCAGAAATCCTTTTTTTTTACATTAAATATGCATACGTGAAATGAATTGTGAACATACCTATTGATTAAACTGAAATAAGATCAGTGACAAATTGCCCAATAAAGGCAAAGGGGCCTATTCTATAAGGCTTTATAAAAAAATAGCTGCGTCGTTTACGGCGCCAATTTTTTTAGCGTTGCTATCACGGTATTTAGAAAGTCTCGATTCCCTGTGATAGCAAAATTCCCAAAACAGGTGAGTAGTCGGCAGCGTGATGATCGCCTCCCTCAAAAGGGCTCACCCGACGATTTGTTATTGCTGCAGAGAGAGCTGCACAGAGCTGCCTCTACCTGCATATATCTCGACAGCGATCGCAAGATTTTAATATACATTTTAATACTCTTGTACGTGAGCAGGGGGTCTCTGGAGCAGAACCGTATTGATTTCAGTTCCAGGGACCCCTTAATTCCTGAGATACAAGCCCTGTTATGGGGTGCCGGTATCTCCTACATATTTAAATGTCTCATGTCCCATGACCGTTGGAATAAAATGCATAGGCGATACCGGCACCCCATAACAGGGCCTGTATCTCGGGAAACAAGGGGTCCCCGGACCTCAAATCAATGCGGTTCTGCTCCAGAGACCCCCTGCTCATCTACACCTGTATTAAAATGTATACAGGCATACCCCGGTTTAAGGACACTCACTTTAAGTACACTCGCGAGTAAGTACATATCGCTCAATAGGCAAACGGCAGCTTACGCATGCGCCTGTCAGCACGTCCTGAACAGCAATACCAGCTCCCTACCTGTACCGAAGCTGTGTGCAAGCGGGGAGACTATAGAGCCTGTTACACATGCGTTATTTACATCAGTTATGCACGTATATGATGATTGCAGTACAGTACATGCATCGATAAGTGGGAAAAAGGGAGTGCTTCACTTTAAGTACATTTTCGCTTTACATACATGCTCCGGTCCCCATTGCGTACGTTAATGCGGGGTATGCCTGTATTGCTATGTACATGCTACGGGCGTCTATATCACTAATACATAAACCTGGCAAGGATCCGCTCAATTGTAAAAGCTATAGACCAATTTCTCTAATCAATACCGATATAAAAATATATGCCAAACTTCTGGCCAATAGATTGAGTCTAATCCTACCCAGACTAATACATCCAGATCAAGTTGGGTTTGTTAAGGGGAGGCAGGCAGTGGATAACACCCGACGATTCATTGATCTGTTAGAATTGGCAAACAAAAATAACACAAAAAGCATGTTATTAAGTCTGGATGCAGAAAAAGCTTTTGATAGGATAGACTGGCCATATCTACGAGAGACGCTCACGGCATTTGGCTTCGGGGGTGGGGTGAGTGGAGCAATTATGTCGCTGTACTCAGGCCCATCTGCCAGAGTCATACATCAGGGCTTCCCCTCAGACTCTTTCCCTATCCAAAGTGGCACGAGACAGGGGTGCCCATTATCTCCCCTCCTGTTTGCCCTATGTATCGAACCTCTGGCGGCACGTATTCGAGAAAACCCGGATATCTCAGGGTTAAACGCATACTCCCAAACACACAAAGCGGCCCTGTATGCAGATGATATCCTATTAATCATCTCAAAACCCCTCACATCATTACCTAATCTATTTGACCTTTTGGATAAATTCTCTAAGGTCTCTGGATTTAAGATAAACCAATCCAAATCTGAGGCTCTGAATATCAATCTCCCCGGACATATAGAGAAACTACTGAAATTGAATTTTAATTTTAATTGGCAAAAGAATTCACTAAAATATTTAGGGATTCATATCACCAAAGATGCAAAAAACATCTATAAAGCAAATTATCCCAAACTAATTCGGACTCTAAAACAAGACCTAATCAGATAGTCCTCCAAGAAGATTTCTTGGATAGGAAGGATACACAGCGTGAAGATGAATTTACTTCCACGTATCCTATACCTCTTCCAGACATTGCCTGTGCCACTCAAACTGAAGGATATACTCTCACTTCAGTCTGAAATATCTAACTTTATCTGGGGAGGTAAAAAACCGAGAGTAAATAAATTAAACATGAAGAGACCTACTTTAGCAGGGGGCTTAGCGGTACCCTGACTGTTGTCATATTTTAAAGCAGCTCAATTAAGCCAGATCATTCAATGGCATTCCGACCCTAAATTAAAAAGATGGGTAGAGCTAGAAACTGCTGCTTGCTCCCCATTAGAGCTTAATAATTTGATTTGGCTACCTAAATCGTTAAGAAAAAACACTTTGTTCCCACTCACCTCTACGACTAACTCTTTATCTGTCTGGGAAATATCAAAACTGAAAAACTCACTCACATCAGCAAACTCGCTGATGACACCTATTTGGAACAATCCTAAATTTGCGCCGGGGGTTATTGGTCATAATCACTCAATCTGGAGACACAAAGGATATGATAAACTCAAAGATCTGGAGGGCTTCGATCTAAAAATTAAATCATTTGACCAACTCAGATCAGAAAATGATATTCCTCATGCTGAATTCTACAAATTCCTTCAGATCAGAGCATTTTATAATAAATTCGCCCCATACCCCCCATTGACGAATTTCGAAAAGCTCTATCGAGCAGAAACCGACACAAAGGGACTCATATCTACAATATACGGAGAGGTAGTCGAGCCTGCAACTTCAAAACAACAAATACCCTCATTCCGTACCCAATGGGAGAGAGACCTTGGGGAGACCTTAGAGGACGAGGAATGGAATACTATATATATAGGAGCTGCAAAAAGCTCGATGTGCACCACACTGAAGGAGAACGCATATAAAGTCCTCATGAGATGGTACCTCACCCCACTCAAATTATCTAAGTTCATACCAGGGTCCTCTCCATTGTGCCCTAAGCAATGTGGAGGAACAGCTGACCTGTTACATATGCTGTGGTCCTGCCCGCGGATATCCCCGATATGGGAAAAGATCAGAAATTGGATCCAGAGAATATTTGATCTCACAATCCCCCCAGACCCGTGGTTGTTTCTCCTAAACAGACCTCTAAAGGGCCTATCAAAATCCAACAACAAACTAATTGCACACTTTGCAATCGCCATGCGGTGCGAGATCGCAGCATTATGGAAACGCCCCGAAATTCCAATTATCCCAAAGATTCGGAACCGTATTTGGTATATTTGCCAGATGGAAAAACTAACAAGCCTAGTTAATGATACTGGTGATAACTACTTAAAAGTTTGGGCCCCATGGCTAGCTCAGACAGACATCCCAGGGGTAGAGCGTGACACAATTTGGCTATAATAGTAATAGATGCGTTCTCCTTGGGTGTTGGCTATAATA
Organism: Ascaphus truei; assembly: GCF_040206685.1. Classification (NCBI taxonomy): domain Eukaryota; kingdom Metazoa; phylum Chordata; class Amphibia; order Anura; family Ascaphidae; genus Ascaphus; species Ascaphus truei. Next base: position 539,225,047 of record NC_134483.1, read on the forward strand.
GTAATAGATGCGTTCTCCTTGGGTGGAGTGGAAATTATGTTTACAGCTGGATCACCAGTCCCACTCATTATTGACTACTTATACGGTCACACGATCTTCTATGAGGTTCTATAGTATATGAGCCGTCTTAGTAAACTCCTGAAACCACTACATCCTCACCCTAAACGCTCCCTTTCCTCCTTCCACCCCCCTCTAACCTACCTCCTCCCCTTTTTTTTTATTTTATTTTTTTTATATTATTTATTTATTTTTCCTTGTTTATAACAAATATTATTTTACCATAGATACACATCACCTAAAATAAGATCTTTACCTATGCGGCAGAGTAGGGCTCGAAAAACCACGTGGGCTCATTAAATATGTAATATATGCTACCCTGTTTACCATGTATTGGATATGTTTTTCATGTATATCATGTATTTACACACCAATAAAATACAAGTTATAAAAATAAAATAAAAAAAATGTATATTAAAACAGCTTCATTGCCTTAGCGGCTAGCCGCAAAGGCAATGAAGGGGTTAAACCTCAAAAGCCTGTTTCTTGGGGCAGAGGGGGTGGATGAAGGAGGTAGTAGTCCCAGAGTGGGTGCTTAGGCCTGCCTGGAAGTTTGCAGGAGGGAAACGCTATGGTAATGTTACGGGTTAACCAGTCCCGCTACCCACCGGAAGGACTCAACACCCACCCTTGGGGCTACTACCCCCTTCACCCAATCCCTATACCCCCAAGAAGCAAAAATAAACACAACAACCCTACTACCCACCTCCTCTATCCCCAACAACCCCCCACAACACATACAGTACATTAATGGACAACATAACTATTATCCAGATATGGATAATAGCTCATTTGCCCATTCTAAAATCATACATTTGCCAGCCAGCATAAATAAAGTAAATAAAACTTTCTACTTACCCCTGCCATCATGAAGGGCATCCTCGTCAGCATACTCCAGGTCCATGTCCTCCATTGCCAGCAAGAGTACATGAAAATATACAACCTAATGGTCCCTAACCCCTTAATCACCTTAGCGATTAATAACCACTATAGTAATTAAAGGGTTAACACCCATCCCCCGCTACCCACCCGGGAGGCCTAACCACCCACCCGGACCCACTATACCCACCCTGTACCCATTGATTGGCACAGTGGTATATCATACCCATTTAATATGGGCATGATAAGCCACTATAGCACTGAATAGTCAACCTAATAAATATCATTAAGGCCAAAAAAACAATTGTCACGTACGACCCCCTGCTAGCACGTGACCTGCATACGGGACAAGGGTTAATACCGACGCTCGCAAGCGTACCCACTCTTCACCCACTCAGGGGTCCCTCAAATGGGTTGTATCTCTCCTCATGCCGTCCCAATATACCACCGCCACGAACAGCACACAAGTGAGCATGTGACTTTAGATATGCAACCAGGGTTAATACACAAAGGCTTCTCTAGCAACCTCCCTTTCTCCTCGGCAAGGAACCAGCGAGTTAGCATTAACCCCCTACTCAATTGCACATCATAACCATCCACTGCCACCACCTGAGGTTATGCAGATATGATAAAAGATCTTAGACTAAAATATCCGCCAGGGCCTCCGGTCCCTGTTTATTATAGAAAAAAACGATGCACTCTAACACACAATCAGTTGTAGTAACATGTGCCTGAATTTAGCAAGTTATTCTTTCCAGCGTGCACAAAGTTCATTCAGAGCCCAACGCATTACTTATTAAATGGTTTAATATATATAAAAATACAGTGCTTGAATTACAGAAAAGTTATTACAAAATAAACATACAATTACAATATAAGGCATACAATACTTTCTTATGATGCTGCCTTAAGCCCAACCCTTTCTACAGAATACTTTGAAACTGCTCTTCTTTGATTAAAACAATTGACACCTTGAGTGGGCTATCCAGGATGGACCCCCACCCCAAGTAAGTTCCTTTGAAATTCAGTGCAGACAAACAGTCCTGACCAGTTTCAAACCCAGCATTTGGTATTTTGTTACACAAGTGTAGCTCATTAACCCCTCAAGCACCAAAGGGATTAAAAATATCCAATATCTCATGACATTATCATGACAACAATAATAAAAGAAATACACAAGCAACTAAACACCCCACCAATAACATAATTAAAAAGCCTAATAGTACACATGAATAACATTAATCTATCACCAAAACAGCAAAAGAATAAAAATGATGTTATTCCAAAACATAAGAATAAAATTAAATAAACACCTATCAAACCAATTCAAGAAATAAAAGCACTAGCCAACAAATCAATTAAATAAATAAAAGCACCAGCCAACAAATCAATGAAACAAATAAAAGCACTAGCCTAAAGAACAATAAATTAATTTAAACTGCTAGCCAATCCACAAATGTACTAAAAATAAGCCATCCTATTTCAAAACAATTTTATCAAAATAATAAACAGAAATAGAAAAAAAAACAATCAATGCAAAACAAGCATTTGCCAAAAAATCATTGCCTGTCATTGTATTTATCTGTACCCTTAAGGGGCACAGATTAATACATTAGCAGTCAATGGGAAATCACAAACATAAAAATAAATAAATACAATCAAAAAGCTGAAAAAAGACATTTGCATACTGTGGTAAACGGCTCCCTTTATGTATCGCTGCCGCTTGCCCAGGCTCTTCGCGACACAGTCTTCTAGGGTTTAATTTGTAGAAAAGGGGGACAAGCACTCAGCGCTCAACCTTCAGCGGTTTATTTCTCCATTAGTGACACAAAACATTTTAAACACCGTCACTTTAAGAACAAAAGAAATCATAAAAGGAAACATCTACTCCTGTCAGGAGTCTAACTCGCATGCATATCCCTATCTGCAATATTGGCTGGCTAATACAGTTACCAACTTTAATTAACACACAGAGATAACATTGAGTCCTTAACTGTCAGATGGGGACAGCGTCCCAATAGATCCCCATTTGCTGCAGCATGTGGGGGGGGGTCCGTTTACACCGAACTGGATCCTGGGGAGTAGCGTCCTCCCAGCCTCCAGGCTCTAAGAGAGAGACTGGAGCAGCAAACCTCACTGCAATATATTCCTGTTCCTTAATTAGGTGAGCAGGTGATTGAAAGCAGAACCATTGTAAAGTCTAGTATAGATTTCCTATCCATCATCCTTAGTGACTGTGAATCTGTGGAGCGGATCACTTCCATGCTAAGTCTGCACTTTCTTCTATAAATCAGACAGAAAGCTGCCCACTATCCCGGGACTATGGACCTCATGCAGTAAGCGCCGCTAAGGCTTTTATTGGCATTTTCCCGCCAAAATTGCCTTTGCGATTCAGTAAGCGCCGATAAGTGGCCAAAATCGGCATTTTGTCTTCCCGAAAAATTTTTATCGGCAGGCGGCTGCCGATAACCCACTTTCCAGCACGTTTCGCCACTTTTTGAAATCGGCTGTATTCTTGTAGCCCCGATCAGCTTATCGGTGCTGATCGGCACTCTAAAATTGAGATTTCTACGGCAATTTGTCCCGCCAACTAAAGTTGGCAAGTTGGAGGGGAGAAGGATCGGCAAGGTTGCCGGGACGGCACTTAGAAAAAATAGCTCATCTCTAAATCAATGGAGCCAATGGAGCGGGGACTTATAACTTTATAGGAGTGTTTACGTTCTATTGCTCATAATAAAAATGTGCTTGGCATTACAGTGTCGATGTGATTCACTTCATCGTGTCACCGCTTACGTTTATTATTAGCAGAACATTGTACTTGTCTATGTTATGATGTTTTGCGTGTCACATTAGTCTTAATGTTATGATGTGTCAAGGGAAACTCCTTTAGTAAACTCTTAAAGGAAGAGGTCACATCATATGAAACATGTTACTTAAGTGTGCTTCAATTTATTATATGATGTAACAGATTTCACACATCTAACAGATTCAGCGTATAGTAATGTTGGTATACATTATAGAATGCTTTGAATGTGTAACACATGATCAAATGTAAATGTAGCTGTTTTTGTTCATGTTTACATGTAGTTTCTGACCTCCCTCTTTTTATGACGTCCGCAATTGGACACTCAATCACATTGCATGTTTACATTGTACAGGATGCATTATAATCAGTTCATGCTAAGTTATACACAAATCTATAATAGTTACTCATTTGTAGACGATTGAAACATAATCAATAACAAGTATCCTGAGGACCTTAAATTATGCATATGCACCCTATAATTAGTTCATGTGAACATGTGACAATAACATGCTAAATTATACATGTTGCAACGTAGTTTTTCAACGTCAATGTCATGGTTGTATCCTAATGAGATGACTGAGTGTTGCGTTCATAAGTGGTACATGCATTACACATTCCATAAATACTTGCGAATAAATTGTTGTACAAAGCTTAATGTAACATCATAGTCAAATATCATGATTGCCTGGTGAACACACATAAATAAACCGTATAATTCGTACTGTATACCCGTTTGGAGTTCACAACTTGGATATGTTTATTTAACACCTTGCACTTCATCAAGTCACGTGACATCATCACATAGGTATTTAAAGGAGGACAATTACCTACGCATTGACAGCTACAGACCTGAAGATGATACGATTGTTCATGAGACGGAGGAAGATTCTATTGGAGGAGAGGCTAGCTGAGGGACAGGATGTCACAGGGCAAGGAAGGGACAGGGACGGGGACATGGAGTGGAGAGGGCAAGGAGATGAGAGGAGAAGAGAGAGGAGAGAAGTTGTGCCTCGTCCACATTTGTACAGGGAGAGAAACATGTTAGATGGGATGAGTGAGGAGGGGATCATAAGTCGGTATCGTTTGAGTTCAGCAGCAATCTTATCTCTTTATGAAGAGATACTGGTAGATTTAGATTTTGTGACAGCCAGAGGTCGTGCAGTCCCTGGGCTTGTTAAAATGCTATGCTCATTACATTATCTTGCTTCCGCATCATTCCAGACAACTGTGGGCATAGTGGGCGGGGTCTCGCAATCTACATTCTCGCTGGCCTTTACCCAGTTTCTATGTGCACTGAATAGACGCGCTAGGAATTATATTCATTTTCCTACAGAGCACACAGAGTGGCTGGAAGTCAGGAATGGCTTTTATACCATAGACGGGATACCATGTGTGATGGGTGCAATAGATTGCACACATGTTGCCTTGATCCCGCCTAGTCAGAGTGAGCATGCTTACCGCAATCGTAAGCATTACCATTCCCTGAATGTACAAGTGGTATGTGATGACACGATGAAGATTATTCATGTGGTAGCCAAATTCCCTGGTTCCAGCCAGGATTCCTCTATCCTGAGAAACTCATCAGTCTTCCATGCAATTGAACAAGGCTATTTTGGACCTGGTTGGCTGGTGGGTGAGTACATATTATGATGTGTTCACAAACAACTCTTGTTTTTCTATGAAATGTTGTATGTAATAATGTTTATACAATTTTTTTCATATTTGTGCACGATGGATTATAGGTGACTCAGGATACAGAATTAGGCTGTAGCTTCTGACCCCGGTGCCAAACCCTCAATCTGAAGCAGAGGAGATGTAAAATGTTGCACATATATCTACAAGATCTGTCATCGAGAGGACATTTGGGCTGCTTAAAACAATATTCCGGTGTTTAGATCGAACTGGTTGGGCACTTCAATATAAGCCTGCTAAAGTGTCAGATATTGTAATTGCTTGTTGCATTTTGCACAATCTGGCACTCCGCCATAATTTAGAAACCGACATACGTCAGGGCTTGGAGGAGGAGCATCCCGCACATTTAGCAGCTGACACTGAGCAAACAGCCTGTGGTGTGGAGATTGGCTGTTTCTTGGTAGAATGGATATTTGTTTTGGATCAAGTCATAGATTTCCCCCACGGTAGCCTTATTCTGTGGCGTTAACTCGATTGCTTCATAAATCAAAAATTTGTATGATTTACGTGGATGGCTGTGCAATGTGGAAGCTCCTGCCATTTCTTCTCTCTTCAAGTGTACAGTGTCTAAGTTGAACGCATACGGATGTCTGATGAATGTGTGAATAGTTACATGTTACACTACCGACACACTTTATTAAAGTGTGGCCGGTACCGCAAGCCGGGATATTTCCCGGCTTGCTTGTGGCTGCCCCTCGGCGTGCCGCGCGTCATAGACGCGCGGTCACGCGTCTTCGGGAGCCTGCGCCCCCTGCACGCGCGGCGGGACGGCGGCAGGGGGTTCCGGGGGACCCGGCGGACCCGGTAGCGGTAGGGAGAGCGCCCCGATCGGAGGGCGCTCTTCCGCTGCTTCGGCGTGCGCCCGTCACACTCGGGCGCACGCCAGGCTACTGCTGCGGCCAAGAACGGGCAAATGCTCGAATAAACTTGGCCGCAGCAGTATCTTTGCGGTATTTTCCAACGTTAGAATAAACCGAACATTTATACGCCTAGTTTATCTCCCACAAGAAATTTGTTACAATAATTGACTGAGATTCTTTGTCTAAGATACCCTCTTTTCACAGGAATCGAAACTTTACTTTCTGCTTAGGCAATCAAAATGTGGAAAAAAGTTTACTCTTTTAATTACTATAACAATGTGTGTGAAATCATCAACTGTGCTATTATGAACAAATTTCTATATACATCTCTCTCTCTCTCCCTTTATCTCTCTCTTTCTCTCTCTCTCTCTCTTTCTTTCTCTCTTTCTCTATCTCTTTCTCTCTCTCTCTCTCTCTCTCTCTCTCTCTCTCTCTTTCTTTCTCTCTATCTCTCTCTCTCTCTCTCTCTCTCTTTATCGCTCTCTCTCTTGTATCTCTCTTTTTCTCTCTCTCTTTTTCTCTCTCTCTCTCTCTATATATATATATATATATATATTCAAATAACGGGGGAAAAAACTGGGGGGAGGGATGGGAAAAGAAAACCTCGCATCTACTTTTTACATGAATAATGCCACCATAGGCCAAAGAAGTATCCTGTTGTCGCACTGACACGCAGATATCTAAGTCTATCAGCAATCCAATCTAAGTACCTGCAGCTGCTGCCACCCTCATCCGCTTTTGGCGCGAAAAACCCCTATATAAACAGTATTTAGCCCTAGTTCCCTCACCACTCCTTGTTAAAGTCTCTGGACGAAACGCGTCGGAGTGGGGGTGCTAGGCAGGACCCCTGACCCACTGGCTCACGTAATTATGCTACCCAGCACTTATGCTATCTATCTATCTTTCTGGACTGTGACCTTCATCATTTTCTTTCATTAGGGGCACTGACTATCAACACAGGGTTATGTAATAGGCGTCCATCAGGTATTTTCCTATACATGCTATGTTACCAACTCTACCATTCCACACACCCAGGGACCATACTCTTTTTCACTACCTTTCCTATATAGGAATTATGCTGAAGGTACTGGTCAAATTTTTGTACACTCATGCAGATGTGTGATGCCTCTTGACTGTCATTTATATTTTGATCAGTCCACCTTTTTGCGTATAGTGTGAATCATTCTTAGCTCTGTATAGGTACCTTTTGAACCCAATAACCCACTGTGATTTATTTTGATTTACCCTAGTGTTTTTTGAGTCACTATTCTACTTATGCTTTAGGTCGACAATGAATGTCGTTCCCTAGTGTTGCTTATCAGTGTTTTAGGGTAGCAACCGTGACAGGGGTCCATGCCTCTTTTTTAAGTGTTTTTAATCATGTACTGTTTATTCATTTCCTTTTTTTGCATTGTGTCAAATAAATAAAGTAATTAATATTTTGCATACCTGAGTGCTCCCATACGGGTTACTTTTTTCTCCTTCTTTCAATATATATATATATATATATATATATATACATATATATATATATATATATATATATATACAGTGTCTGTAAGTGTGTGTGTGTGTATATATATGTATATATATATATATATATATATAATATATATATACATACACAGTGTCTGTAAGTGTGTATGTATATATATATATATATAAAAACAAACATCCCCTTGAGAAAGGCCTATTCCAGGACCGAAACGTCGGATTGGGTGACTTATCTTTTTTATTCAGATGCCCAATACAGTTTTTCATGATTACTGAACCGAGTGCAGTCTTTCTTTACCGGACGAGAGAATGGTAATGTTGTTTTTTTATTTATATATATATATATATATATATATATATGTAGCTAAATTCGAGGCCTTGATGTGTGCAAACAGGCCTTGTTGTAAATATATTCAAAGTTCATTAAAGTTTATAACATTACTGGGTCAGTATGCTTGAGGGCCTAATTCAGTCAGCTGTGTAGAAGTTGTATTTAACAGCAAACAAGGCCTCTTTGCAGCCATTAAGGCCTGTAATGTTGTTCTTATTATATATATATATATATATATATATATATATATATATATATATATATATATATATATATCATATTGAACTTTTAATATGATTACAACAAGGCCTGCTTACACCCATCAATGCCTTTAGTTTTGCACTCTATATATAATACATGTCCAGGTTCCACAGAGCATCCCTCTAGGAGATGGGTGGTCTTGTGTTGCCTGGGTTCCAGCTGGTAGAGTCTTGAGATGCGTGGGGATCAGCAAATGACAGGGAAAGTCTCCACAAGCCCATGCATGAACTGGGTCCTTCTCTGTCTGCTTCTCTCTTGCACACTTCTTTCACAGCTCCCGTTCCGTCGCGCATGCACATGCGCTCCAGGCGAGATGTTTGCCAAGCTGGAAAAACTTCACTTCCTCACTACGGTGGCCTGTGATGACCAAAAACCGTCATGTTAGCCATTGTTTGTAAAAAGATTACAACATACATTCACCTTTCAACTATAGGGGAAAGATGTTGAATGCTTTGTAAAGTAGAAGGTTGCAGTGTCTGTTATTTGGAAGATCATTACACAGAATCCCTTCATGCAGGTCAAGTGGTGTATGTTGACTCATAATGATGTATTCCACGATAGCTGGACCAATACAGGTTTACAAACACACATACATATTATATATATATATATATATATATATATATATATATATATATATATATATATATATATATACAGTGCTTGACAAATCACCCAAAAATCTACTCGCCGAACCAAAAAATCTACTCGCCACCTAGTCCCGCCCCAACCCCACCTCTAGTCCCGCCCCTAGTCCCGCCCCCAACCCCACCTCTAATCCCACCCCCAGCCCCGCATTTAAAAAAAACTATAAATGAAATAAATGTAATAAATTCCTAGTAAGAACATTCATTTTTGACATAAGTTTATTTATTGTATTACATTATACTACAATTAGTCCGTGTGTGTGTGTGTGTGTGTGTGTGTATAAATGTTGAATCTAGAAAAAAAAACCCAGATGTGAATGACTAGTTTCCTGCACCCCTTAACTAGTGCCTGGATGCCCCGCTTCACAATATTTAAAGCAGCAATCCCGCCTGGGATCTTACCTGATCCGCAGACCCTCAATGTCCAGATACCTCATTCCCGCAATGTTATGCATTGGAGGGGAGGTGTTCCCTACCTGTCTTCTGGGTTACAGGGGATTCCGATGTCTTCTGTGTGAAGCTTGAGTCAGATCTGGAAGAAAGCAGTATAAGTTATTTCGGTGTAGTATAGGGCAGTTAAGATATACAGGGTAAATAAAATATCCAGATCCAAAATTGTGAGACAGAGAGAGGGTGAGATAGAGAGAGGGTGAGACAGAGAGAGGGTGAGACAGAGAGAGGGTGAGACAGAGAGAGGGTGAGACAGAGAGAGGGTGAGACAGAGAGAGGGTGAGACAGAGAGAGGGTGAGACACAGAAAGGGTGAGATAGAGAGAGGGTGAGACAGAGAGAGGGTGAGACAGAGAGAGGGTGAGACAGAGAGAGGGTGAGACAGAGAGAGGGTGAGACAGAGAGAGGGTGAGACAGAGAGAGGTTGAGACAGAGAGAGGGTGGGACAGAGAGAGGGTGAGACAGAGAGAGGGTGAGACAGGGAGAGGGTGAGACAGGAAGATGGTGAGACAGGGAGAGGGTGAGACAGGGAAAGGGTGAGACAGGGAGAGGGTGAGACAGGGAGAGGGTGAGACAGGGAGAGTGTGAGACAGGGAGAGGGTGAGACAGGGAGAGGGTGAGACAGGGAGAGGGTGAGACAGGGAGAGAGTGAGAGGGAGAGGGTGAGACAGGGAGAGGGTGAGAAAGACAGAGAGGGAGGGTGAGAGAGACGGAGAGAGAGACGGAGAGAGAGGGTGAGAGAGACGGAAAGTGAGAGGGTGAGAGAGACGGAGAGAGAGAGGGTGAGAGAGACGGAGAGAGAGAGACAGGAGAGAGGGTGAGAGATGGAGAGAGAGAGGGTGAGAGAAACGGAGAGAGAGATGGGAGAGAGGGTGAGAGAGACGGAGAGAGGGTGAGAGAGATGGAGAGAGACAGAGAGATGGAGATAGACAGAGAGAGGGTGTGACAGGGAGAGGGTGAGACAGGGAGAGGGTGAGACAGGGAGAGAGAGACGGAGAGTCAGGGTGAGAGAGACGGAGAGAGAGGGTGAGAGACAGAGAGAGAGACGGAGAGAGAGACGAGAGAGAGACGGGAGAGAGGGTGAGAGAGACGGGAGAGAGGGTGAGAGACAGAGAGAGGGTGAGAGACGGAGAGAGGGTGAGAGATGGAGAGAGGGTGAGAATCGGAGAGAGAGTAACTGTGGGGGGATGGGTTGACTGGGTGGGGTGATTGGGGGTGTGGGGTGACTGACTGGGTGATTGGGTGGGGTGACGGGGTGTCTGACTGGGTGGGGATTACTGACTGTCTGACTGGGTGGGGTGACTGAGTGACTTGACGACGGGTGGGATGACTGACTTTTGACTGACTGGGTGGGGGGGAGGGTATGACTGACTTTATGACTGATTAGGTGGGGGGGTGACTGACTGACAGGGTGGGTGGGTGACTTGGGTAGGTGAGTGACTGGGAGGGTGACTGACTGACTGGGTGGGTGACTGACTGACTGACTGACTGGGTGGGTGACTGACTGATGACTGTCTGACCTTTGACTGAGAGGGTGGGTGGGTGACTGACTGACTGGGTGACTGACTGACTGGGTGGGTGACTGGGTGGGTGACTGACTGGGTGGGTGGGTGACTGACTGGGTGGGTGGGTGACTGGGTGGGTGACTGGGTTTGTGACTGGGTGGGTGACTGGGTGGGTGACTGGGTGGGTGACTGGGTGGGTGACTGGGTGGGTGACTGGGTGGGTGACTTTGACTGGGTGGATGACTGACTTGACTGACTGGGTGGGTGGGTGACTGACTGGGTGGGTGGGTGACTGACTGGGTGGGTGACTGACTGGGTGGGTGGGTGACTGACTGGGTGGGTGGGTGACTGACTGACTGACTGACTGGGTGGGTGACTGGGTGGGTGGGTGACTGACTGACTGGGTGGATGACTGACTGACTGGGTGGATGTGTGGGTGACTGACTGGGTGGGAAGGTGACTGGGTGGGTAGGTGACTGGGTGGGTAGGTGACTGACTGGGTAGGTGACTGACTGGGTGGGTAGGTGACTGGGTGTGTTGGTAGGTGGGTGACTGACTGGGTGGGGCACTGGGTGGGCGACTGACTGCCTGTGAGCATTTAGACCCCCCCCAGCCTGTCTCTCTCCTCTCCCCCCCAGTCTCTCTCTCAGTCCTCTCCCTACTCCAGCCTGTCTCTCTCTCTGCTCTCTCCCCAGTCCAGCCTGTCTCCCCCTTGCATCTTTGTCCCCCCACACACTCCCCCTCCATTCACAACCCCTCCCCCCTACCTCTGTTCACCGCCCCCCATTACCTCCGTTCACTCCCCCTGCACGTCGACAGCCCCACGCGGCCTAAGTGGGAGGCCGCAGCAAGAGTGGAGCGAGGCGCCTGCTGCAGGGGGGAATAGATCTGGGACCCGGCAGCCGACATGGTGCTTGCGGCGCCGGGTTCAGTCCACTGCAGCCTCCCGCTCCAGCTCTGCAGTGGGTAGTGTGAGTCCCCGTCCCACAACCCCCCGGTACTTGCTCGGGCCCGGCCCACTGCAGCCTCCTGCCCCAGCTCTGCAGTGGGTAGTGTGAGTCCCCATACACCCCGTTACCTGCTCGGGCCCGGCCCACTGCAGCCTCCCGCCCCAGCTCTGCAGTGGGTAGTGTGAGTCGTCTTGTTGTTGTCCCCCCGGTATCTGCTCGGGCCCGGCCCACTGCAGCCTCCCGGAATAGCGGCCCCAGCTCTGCAGGGTATGGTGTGAGTGTGCGTGAGCATCCCCCCTTCCCCCGGTACCTGATCAGCCTCCCGTGGAATTGCAGCCCCCGCTCACTAACACACACACACACACACACACACTACAAGGAACAGAACGAACACACACACACACACACTATAAGGAACGGAACGAACACACACACACACACACACTACAACGAACGGAACGAACACACACACACACACACACACTACAAGGAACGGAACGAACACACACACACACACACACACACACACTACAAGAAACGGAGCCGTGAGTCCCACTCACCAGAGGTATGTGGGTATCTGGGGCCTGCGGGCGACATCGAGGTCTGCGGGTGACATTGGGGGGCCTGCAGGGAACATCGGGGGGCCTGCGGGGGCATTGGGGGGGAAATTGAGTATGTGGGGGCATGCGGGGGACATCCTCCCTGATGGGAAACGTGGCCGGACGGGGACGCGCTGGATCCAACAGCTAACTTTGCTAGCGTGCGCGCCCCCACCCCACCGGCTGCATCCATGGGGACGGAAGTCAGAGCCCCTGCAGCAAGCGGGGATCGGGGGCAGGGGATGGGGGAGAGAGAGGCTGACCCAGAGCTGCCAGTCGGCCCACTTCCTCGCGTCAGACCAATCAGGGAGAGGATTTATTTATTAAAAAAATTTTTTTGAAAATTTTGGCGCGAGCAGGGGAATTAATAGAGCTGCAGCACGGCTCGCCAGCGGCCTAAATCCACTCACCACGGGCGAGTGGTTATTATTATTTGTCGAGCACTGTATATACATATAAATATATACATATATATATATACATATTATATATATATATAATTTTACTTTTTTTACTTTTTTGGACAACTATATATAAATATATATATATATATATATATATATATATATATATATATATATATATATATATCTATATATATACATACATAGATATATATATATATATATATATATATATATATATACAGAGAGAGAGAGACATATATACAGATATATATGTAGGTATGCTTATATTTGGAACAAACTATTACTTGCAGCGCAAATACAGATAAGAACTGTAACAAACGACACGCGTAGTACAGTAACATTTGTCACCTGGTGGAAATTCAGATGAATAAATTCCGATATCTCTGTCCCCCGGCAAACCCTCCACGATGACAGGAAGAATTTTTTCACGCATCTGCTCCTCCAATGGAGTTAAGATTAGAGCTTGTGCTGGCGGCCCACCTCCAGTGGCAGAAGCATGGATCCGTTGTGCTTGGATTTTTTTCTTTAAATTCGCCTTGATATCATCAAATCTCTTCCGACAATTCGTGCGGTCCCTGACATGATTCCCACACGCAGACACAGACAATCTTATTTGATCCCACATTTCTTTGTTGGAGGCTGAACTTGTCCGCCCTTGAAATACATACAAAATATATGCCGTTACTAATTAATAGAAAGACGAACATGTTACAAAACTGCTACCTGTTCCAAGAGATACCAAACATGCTGGTTTAGGTTGAATATGCGTAGCACATGAGCATTTACATGGAAACATACAAATATAAGGAAGCTTGCATGAATATTGTATGAACTTTGGCAAACTTTTTTGACTGATTGTTATGGTCGTTATAAAGCACGAAAGATTATGTGTGTAACAATTAACTTTAATTGATAGATATTAGAGATTAATAGTTTGATATTAACACATGTCACATGAGATAGGATAAAATGTCTTTGAACAATCAATGCAAAGATAGACTTACCTAGTAAATGCCCATACAGAGAGTCATAGTGCTCCAAAATCCCTGTGACAAGAACTCTGTTTTCCTCATCATTGAAACTAGGATTACGTGCCCACTCCACACGTTTCTTCCGACCACGTGCAGCCACAGAGCTTGGCTGCTGCTGACTGGACTCTCCTTCTTCAAATGGAAGAGACTCCAAAAGCGAGCCACCACCAACCACCCCACCATCAGACACCCCAGCAGCACCAGCAACAGACACCCCAGCAGCACCAGCAACAGACACCCCAGCAGCACCAGCAACAGACACCCCAGCAGCACCAGCAACAGACACCCCAGAAGCACCAGCAACAGACACCCCAGCAGCACCAGCAGCACCAGCAGCAGAGCCACCACCAGCACTCACACTCCCAGCAACACCAGTCACACCCGCAGCAACAGCACTCCCCTGAATCCTACGTTCACTCAGACGCGTACTCACACGACTACCAGTACCACTCACACCAGCATCACTCCTCCCACGCCTTTCGGCCATACCTATATCACTCACAAAGAACAGAAAAGAAATTTAAACACAATCGCACTGAACACTTACAAACAGAAAACAAGACAAAGATGTTAACAAAACAACACAGGACAAACCTATCACAATACATAGCTACTCTCTCTGTCAATATTAAATATGAAAATCGCCCAGCTCTGTGTGTCTCTCTCTCTCAGAGAATGAATAAAAATACACGCTGCCTTTAAATGGGCCGCTCAATCAAAAACATGCTTGCTTCGACAGATTCAGCAAGAAGTTTCATTGGCGAACCTAACACCACCTCGCCATGCACGCCGATTCACCTGTGTGTGATCAGAAAATCATCGCCAGAGTGGTAACAAATGTTTTCGGCTTGATTTGGAAGGGATTCGGCACTTATTGCATACGGCGAGGGAAAATCGGCAACATCATGCCGATAAGGAACACTTGGCGAGAGGACTTTTTCGGCGCTTACTGCATAGAGCCCTATGTCACATATCCTCCCCCCTAGCTTACACCCTTTGGGGTGAACGACCATGGATATATTTTACAAAAAGGCCACTGCCTAACTTTCTGTACCATAGTGTAACCTACCAATACTTTTAGAAGACACAAATCGTGTTATCTTATTAAGGGCCATCAACCCTGTATACCAATTTGGGATCCTACCTACATTTACAAAGAAGAGAAAATACAATATTGCAATATTAATGCACTGCATACTTTAGAGGAAATATATACAATATAATTGCACTAGCGAATTATGTTATAATGCTAACCTGTCCGTGACATAGTCCGCACGTGTAACCAAATGGTTAGTTCCCACACATTTTGTTCTTGATTTCCAGTCCATTACACCCTCAGACTTCATTTCAACCCCCGCTGCATCCTGCACATGATTGGACTGTTTCTTCAGCCTCTGACGAGACACCCTGACCGGATTCTCCTTGGCTACACACTGTGGTCCAGAGTGGGGAGATCTGAAACTATTCAAGCCCAGCTTTGCCCTTCGTCGCCTCTGTTTTCAAATCTTTGAACCTTCTAGGCTCCTCTTACTGAAATGTTTCTTCACAGCAGCCGCCCTCATAGCAAGGAATCTACTTTGGGTCCCATGGGCACTGCAGTCACGCATCACTTGCTCAGGCGGTTCAAACTTTGTAATCTCATTTTACAGTTGAGCAATGTCCCCAGCTCTCACTGTACCCTTATCTTCATGGGCATTCGTTTCTGTAGGATACAGACGCTTGGACTGGGCCAATACATTTTCTTGTAGTGGAGACCCCTATGCATTACTGTTCCGCATAGCTTCTTTTTGTCTTAAATCTACCGCTATCTTTTCTATGTACTGCTTCTGTGACCCAAATTACTGTTTTACGTGTGTAACCTTTTTCTCCAATTTCATCTGAGGAACCTCCTGCTGGGCAGCAGTAGAGTCCAACGTAGTGTCCCGCTCAGTCTTCAGAGCCTCAAGCAACTCGTCCAGGTCACGCCTTTGTTTCTCTGCCATTTTGTGGCTCAGACTCCATGTCCTACTTCAGGTCTTGAACCTATCCTTCTGTATTTCTTTTTCCGCTCAGTGCAGCTGCTAGTTCAGCTTCTTTGGAGTTGAGTCGTGATTCCACATCTGTCAGCTGATTCAGAGCAAGGTTTAACTCTATTTCCTTTTCTTAATTCTTGACCTGCAGCTGCCGGTACTACTCCCGGACCTTGTCCAGTTGCAGCTGCAGCCGAGCCCTCTCATTGGCCGTGTGATCCAGCAGCTTGCGGGTATCAGCCATCTCGGTTTAATAGCACGATGTCAGGCCGGCCACCTGATGGACAGACACCTCCTCCATCTCGGCGAGCTGTATCTTGCGCTCAGCAATCTGCAGCTCTTCAATTTTATCTTGCAAGTCCCCTCTCAGGGCCTTCACCTCTTCCCTGTGTTTGCTCTGGGTTTGCTTCAGAGCCTCCTTCATATTTTGGAGCTCGGCAGTTTTTGTCGCTAGGATTGCTGCTTCTTCTGTCTGCCGTGCCTCTTTCTCCTAAGTGTAATGACTTTTGGGGATGGAGCAGCCTATCTGCTTCTCCATCTCTTGCTCTAGTTTCTTGACCTTCTCATGCTCTTTCTCATACAGAGTCACCTGGCCTTTATGCAAAGTTCTGCAACCAGCAACTCATGAATAAACTTGTATGGCGTCGTCTTCGTCGCTGTTTCACACACCTGTAAATAAAAGAAAATTCATCCAGAAATCTGAAAAAATGATGTGTTAGGATGAAGAGTATACTTTCAATAATAAATTCCTTATGAAATTCCTGTAATGTTACATCATTTTCCAAGAAGCTTTTTGCTGCTTCTATGCTGTATGTACATATACCAAAATTGTATGTCTTCTGAAGCCCACCGGAAATCATCTGACCATTTAAAATCCTCAATACGAGTCAAAATGAATGTAGAATCTCTTACATATGATTCCAAATTAATAACATATTTTTTAAGGTGGAGATTGAAACAAATGAAATAATGGAGACAAGTTGATGTTAGAGCATTTATCCCTGAGATTATAGGCCTTCCAGGAGGGTTTTCTAGGGACTTATGCACCTTTGGTCAGTGGTAGAAAATTGGGACATGAGGAGAGTTGATATATTAAAAATCATACTCATTTTGGTTTAGAATTTTTTCATTCAAAGCTTTATCCAAAGGGCCTTAAAATCGCTTGAGAGACTCTTTAAAACTTTTTTCCCCCTTTTTTTTTTTATTAAGGTTCCGTTTAAAAATAAAATGACCTTTTTGGAGCATAAAGCTCCAACATCTTTTTTCAGAAACGCATCTATATTTTTATATATTCTATATATTTATATTTCACGTTATGAGACATCATTGGATAATGTGTCACTGGGGTTTTTTGTTTGCCTTCCTTTGGATACAAATACTGCAAATACAAATATAGGATAAAGAATCTGTCGTCTAAATTTTAGCGCAAGTTGGATGGACGAACGTCTTTTTTCAACCTTATCTGCTATGGCATTATGTAACTATGTAACTGTAACTATGTAACTACTTTATAACTATGTAGCTATGTAACTATTTAACTAATATAACTAATATTACTAATATATATTTTGCTTGATAGAATTGGATAGTACTGTAAGTAGACTTAAATTTTTAATCGGTTTAGCAATGGGTTGCATCAAGATTATAATCAATTGGATTATAAATAAGTAGAGAGGCATTTATTTTATGATCTAATCTGGCAAAATGTATTTTCAGTGTTAGAATTCTTGTGAATTTATTCAAATCGATATAAAAATGAGAAAACATTGCTGGCGCAGAAGGAAGGCCTTCACGAAGTATCCTCTTCTGGTTCAGAGGTGTCTCCTTGGAGCATAGATTGTAAAATGCTCTCCTCATTTATCTGTTCAGATGCACTCTTTTGTTGTTGAACCTTTCTTCTCTCTTTCCTCGCTTATAGGGGGAAGCCGTGTGTATATTTTCTCTCACACATCTCCACTCCGATAAAGCATTCCCCAAGCCCCAAACAATTCTGATTAGAATCTTAATTTCGTCTCACTGGATAATTAGGTGTACTTAACTTACAACTTATTTTTTAAATTATATCAATACAAAACAATTTACTTTTTGCATTTCCAGTACATTTAGAGGTAAAACTTAAAGGGACAATTATCACCAAAACATATTTCACGGAAGTTGGAGATAACAGCTACTTGGCGGATAATATTGGACATTATAACGACTGGAAGTTATAACGATTGGAAGAAGAGTATACCTTCTTGTCGGTTCCAAAGGTTGAGGATGAAAGCTAATTCTATTAATAATATAAACTCTCCTAGTAAGACAAAATTAGAGAATATGAAGGCATGACGGCTGAAGAAAAAGCCACAGCGTTTTGTTTTTTTAAGTCTGCCAATTGCTCCGTTTTCCACTTTGCAGATGTTTACATCATTGAATGCCGCCCATGTTGCCACCAGTATATTGGTCGGACCAAGAGGATGCTAAAACAGAAAATGGAGGAACATGTCTGTAATATAAAAAAGGGTCTCCTCTTTCCCCACATTCTTTCAAGGCATTGCAATGAAGCTCATGCATAGAATCCCTGTGGCATGATGTTCAAAGGGGTTGAACATATCATTATGAATGAAAGAGGAGGTGGCAGAGTGAGTAAGCTGTCAGAAAGGGAAGCACACTGGATCTTCACATCGGGCACACTCTCACCAGCTGGCCTTAATGAGGATCTTGATCTGGTTATCTTTATACAGCAATATATAGAGTGTACTTTCCAAATTTTGTCCCATCATTCTGATTTCCTCACCTTAGGTTTTAAGGGTTACATTTGGATATATTATTGAGAGATCTCACATTCATTCGTCTCATAATTTGTTTTGAGGTTTTGAAAGAAGCTTTGAAGTTTGTATGATTATTATTCACTGTGTTTAGGAAAAAAGGGACCTTTCATAATATTTGATCTATTTCTCGCTCAATCCCCATGAAAATGTGCTCAATTGTAGGTGTGTTAGGTAGATTAACACTATATAGGAAGCATAATGTAGACAACCAACTGGTGTTACTGTATTATGCCAACATGTACCAGATACACTGCGAGAGGTTCATGTTCATTAAACGAGAAATAGAGGAGTTTTTCCTTCATAGCTCATAAATGTGTTAAACTGTTGTAATCTAATCTGAGGCACAGAGATTACTATAAAGTTTTAGTTCAAAGTGTGTGTTTAAGATGTCCTCCTTCTGCTGAAATGCGCGCCTGAAGACAATAGCGCCACAGTCTGATTGCATCATCGATAACACGTTGATCCAGCTGCTCCCACTACCAATTCACTTTATCAATTCTCCTAGCAACCATCCTTTACCAGGAGTCATTTTACTGTATGTACGAGTTTTGGACCATAATTGTTTCTCTGTCTCAAGCACTTTATAACGTGCTTATCTTCTTCGCTGAACACCATGTTGTAATTATGCAGTTGATGAGTTCATCATAACGCTGAGGGGAGGTCCCATTCAGAAGCATGGACGCCAAGCAGCACAATCGTGGCAGACACGGTCTCAAGCGCTTTGGGCTTTTGTTTTAGTAAAAGTAGGGCAAAAAACCCCAACCCATGCAGAATACAGTATAACGGCGCATTTATCAAAGACAAATTCCCATTGAAAGCTATGGAGAGTTTTTTCTTTGATAGTACTCTTTTTTTATACACCAGTTTTGGAGTTGGGCGACTTTAGGCACATGTACCAAATGACCTAATAAGAGCACAGCTCCAAAAATGTTGCAGATTGCACCATTTAGATGTGCATCATATGTTTTTGTCAATGTATCAAAGGGGCTTTGGGCCGTTCTGTCTCCACTTGTATGAATAATTTGGGGATTAGCGTTGAAGCAGTTAGGGGAGAAGTTGCTCAATCCGCCATGTTTCAGATGGTGTTAACCTCTTTGTTCAGTGCAAAATAAGCCTCATACATGTTGAACAGGAGAAAGTGTGCTCAAATTAATACATTCAGTATAGAAGGAAGCACTGGGGCATTCACAGTCAAAGAAAAATACATATTTATTGGACAAAAATATAAAAACTAGTATAAAACAAAAAGGAAATGCAAGTGTTTTCTTTACGATGGCCACTCACCATGTACTTGTAACGATGCGCTCACCACAAATAAGGTGTGACCATGAGGTCGAGGCGAGGAACACCAACCCACAGCCGTGTGGGCGCGCCTGGAGTGTAGATTGGTTGAGGTAGCCGGGTCAGGGTAGGAGAAGTCAGAATGGTCAATGATACTTGCCAAAGTCTGGATTGGAGAAGTACGGATCGTTGCAGGTACTTAGCCAAGGTCGGGATTGGAGAGGTGCAGATCGTCATGGGTAAGCCGGGGTCAGGAGCGGAGAGGTACGGATCATCGTTGGTAAGCCGGGTCAGGAGTGGAGAGTTACGGAATCCAAAAGCAAGCAAGGTCAAGAACACTGGACAAGTCAAGACAGGCAAGGCACAGACAGCAGGCAGGACTGTAGTGAACATAGCGCACATACACAAGGTTATGCTCAGCCAATGTGCCAGAGGGCAAGCTGAGCATATATAGGAAGGAGGGTACAATGAGTGGAGACCTTACTCCCAAGTATACCAGACTATGGTTGGCTGCTGGAAACATAACAGGTGAATCCTATAGAGCAGCGGAGTGAATGAGTCTCAGCGCGCGTGCGTGGGTGCCGTGCATAGCGGGTGCACGCTGCGCTACAGTGACGTCACTGCACGGGCGAAGCCTGGAGGCGGAACCAGAGAGACTCCCTTCCTTAACTCGGCTGGGTGCCCAAGGTTCCTGGTGTAGCCTCAGGGGCCTGGCACCTTTCTCTTGCTGCATGCTGCTTTCTGCACTTAAAAGCCTGTCCTGTCCATCTCAGCAGCGCCTCCAAATGTAACACGGTTTCCCCCCCCCCTGCAAACCTCAATTAGGGACCCAGGCTGGGGAATAGGCGTATTACCATGTGTATGTGGTGTATGAGTTGTCTGCCAGATGGTAAGGAGATAGGAACAGGACTGGCTCGAACAGGTCTCTGGTTTCTTCTGTATAGGTGTCAGCGACTCCAGCTGTGATGGAACCCACGGGGTGTGGGTGTCAGCCCTCATCACTGCACGGTCATCCCCCTCCTGCCCAGGAACTGACACCAGAGGCAGAGGTATCTTTGTACGGATTTTATTGTAGGGCATGCTGCAGAAGTGCTTCCTTGCAGCACATCATCTTCTCCACTAGCCCCAGGAATTCTAGAAGGTGCATACCCGTCAGTAGGGCTCTGATCCGGGTGGTCTCTAGGCCAGCCGGCCTAGAGTGAGCATGCTTGCCCCGCAATGGGGAAGTCTGACAGCTTCGTCCTCACTCCTTGAGGAGCCACAGCCAAAGTCTGCAAACCTTTAGCTATTCCCCTAGAAAACTCTGGAAGGGGCGGGTTCATGGACTGTACCCACCTACAAGGGGTTGTACACAGGCCATGAGTCACCACATACCTTCCTTCACTTTCAAGGGATCAGAAGGGGGGGTCACTGGCCCATAGATTATCCTGCTAATGCCTGGAACTTAACAGGACTTACATAGAAGATACACTATGAGGAGAGAAACAGGTACTTATGGAACATACCCTGTTATATAGGTTTAGCTTCTTTAAAGATGCAGTAACAGAATCCGCACCGTGATTATTCGCCGTATCAGCATCTTTCGGACGTTCATCTTGAATGTTGATATAATGCCTTGATCCAGCGGCTCCATTTTTGGTGTGGTGTTTTTGGGCAAGTAGCTGACTCGTATTTTGCCATCTCTGCTTATCAGGTCATCGGCAGACAGATGGCAAGGGCAGTTATCTAGCAGCAATAGAGCTTTGGTATCCAACCTTTTTTGCCGTAAGTGTTTACATACCTCAGGTACGAACTGCTGATGAAACCAGTTTTCGAAAATGCTGGAAGTCCTTACTAAAGTCATACAGGTGCGCCGACGAGTATTCTAAAACTTGCCTTAAACTTGCCTTTGAAAATCTGGGGCTATCACCAACAAGATCCAGGTACATGCTGTGTACATGCTGCAAACATTTCAGTAACATTTCTGCAGAGACTAATGGCCTATCGGATTAACACAGCAGGGATCCCCGGCAGTCCCATTCAGTTTGAATGGTACTGCCAGGGACCCCTGCTGTTAATCCGATGGGCCATTATTCTGTCTACAGAAATGTTGCAGCATGTACCCAGCATGTACCCAGCATGTACCAGGGTCTTGTTGGTGATTGCCCCAGATTTGTTTTAGAATGCTCGTCGGCACTACAGTAGAAAACAGGCATAGAGGCCATACTCACATGGTGGAAGCACCGTGGTGATTTAAACTTGCCTATACAAAGCGGCTTCCGTTTGTGACTTCCTGTTTGGTTAACACAAAAAAGTATGGTCACTCTGTCTTACATTTGTTAAAAGCCTTGTTTTCGCTGATCATCATTCTTACAAGCCAGAGTGGTATTCGGTAACATTTTGTAACACAGTCAGGTCTCATCGCAGGCTTCCTGCCACTGGGCACATGACAAGCCCTGGTCAACAGGAGAGGATAGAAAACAGCATGGTAGGGGCATGGTAGGAGATCTGCTGCATATTATTGGGAGCCACGCTCACAACGCGCTATAAGCGGATTCGCGTTGTAACAGATCATGCTATAATGGGGTTGAGCTGTATATATATACACACACATAAAAAAGTCTTATTCGTCTCATTTACATAGACTAACACAGATTTTACCACTCAATAACTACTACTTGCTGCGCTACATTACCATCAAGGTTATGTAATCCCTGCACACATACAGTACTGTTATTATCAGAGATACGATCAACCCTTTCACCTCCTTATGCCTTGACAAAGCACCTGCTTGCCGCCTGTCGGTGTGTGGGATGGGCTGCGTGGTGTGGTGACGCCGTGGTGTAGTATCTGAGGAAGTGACATCGTAAAAGAAAACACTGTCACCTTTCCATTTTGCTTCATACCAGTTTTAATCTTTTTGTCGCCAGCCTTTCCCTCTATATTGAATACATTCTGTCTTATCCTCGGAACGGTGCACTGGACCGAAACTAAACTCCACGGACTCTATCGTGATGTTACATGCTTTTAATTTTTTGATCCTTTGAATACCAAGAAAACATTTCCACATGTGCAGTGTCCTACGTTTCCGTATTGGACTGAAATTAATACGTTTGTTCCGTCACGGTAGAAAAAATGGCTTCATATTTAAGTAGATGTTGCAGCTATTATTGCGTTGCAGTGGGATACACACAACACGCAAGCGGGAGCAGACACCCATTGAACGTAATTAGCCGCACGTGGAAAAGGGGGCAGGGCTAACGTGTTATTGTACCTACTGGTGGGTGCTATAATGCCTGCTACATCTCTAAATATCCACCTGTGACACGTAATTAGCGATGAGTGAATCTGCCGAAACCCGTTTCCCCGATTTTCTCAGATTTCCCCCCGCAAAATCCGTTTCGCGGTGTAAAATCTGCAAACTGATTTGGGCGGTTGCGATCTGCGCGGATTCATCAAAAACCGCCATTGGATTCTTAAGAAGCCGCCAGCAGATTGCTGAATCCGTGGATTGGATCCCACAAATCCGTCCACGGGAGTGTATTGGTAATAATAACAAATCATAAAAATGCAAATCGCCTTTTTTGACATTGATCCGCTGAAATCCGCGATCTAAATGAACTGGCCAATCTGCTGTGGATCCAAATACGCAAAAAAAAACGCCCATCTCTATACAAAACCCACCTAACGTTCTGAGGAGCTTCCTGAATAAGTCACCTTTTTTTTTTTTACTTTTATTATTATTACATTTTTAAATGTAACCATTGGATGGAATAAAGTTGTAATCCCTACCAAACTATTACTGCTGATGTGACAATTATGTTGTTCTGCCTCCCCAAAATATATAAAGATTACAGTCACCCCCCCCCCCCCTCTGAAGAGGAACATCAGAAAAAGATAAGAGATCCTTTACAAACCTTTAATGGCATATGACAACAAAAATCGTGTTTGTAAAATTGAAGATGAGGGATTGCGCTTTTAAGACAGAAAAAGTATAATTGTTGGGCCTTGCCAACATAACCTGAACTGTAAGGTCAAAAGTTCTGTAAGTCCCTTGTAATTGGCAGCTCGTGATCGCTGAGCATTGCTCTTGGAGGCTGTAAGAAGAATGTGTTGGATGGTATTTATTTTGAAGGAAAGGTATTGCCAGCTAACTGTAGCCAAATAAATAAAGTTCACTTGTTGCTTCTTCCCGGTTTCCAGTATTCTCTGCCATTTCTCCTTTCTCACCCCCGCCCCCCTCCCCCGCCGCCTGTAGTGCAGAATGACTGCCTCTTCATCATTCGACGCACATGTTCATTCATACGTTAACATGAGAAGTTCATGGGAAAAAAAAAAAACAAATGTAATTTCCTATTCGTTTTGTTAAATCCTTTAGCATTTTTTATTTGTAACACAGATTAATGCTACCGCCCATGTTTAATAAAGCGCAGAGCCGTCTTCTGTTTGCTCATGAAGATTTAAACCTAAAGTACTTTAAATAAAAAGGCACCTAGTTAACTAAACAGTGCTAAGCTACAATGCACATTGTGGCCCATAACACAGCAGAAGACCTATTATGACAGATTAAAGGACCATAACATGAACATTTTAGAGAATAGAATATTTTAAATCAATAAAGGGTTTCAACAAAGTACAGAAGTAACAAGACTTAGGGGCATATCCTAGTAGCTGCACGTTGTGCATATCCATGTGGGCAGAACCCTTTCCGACGGGAAAGCCCATTTCTCGCATGTCCATACTGGTCTTCTTTTTTAGAAGCGGTTTCATTCCTGCTGGGAAAAATCCAACCAAAGGGACCAAAATCGCATTTTTTGCAAACTCGCTCCTATTCTAATATTTTCGGTAGGTGCAAAATGCTAAACCGCTTCAAGCAACTCACATGTTTTTTATCTCGCCATGTCATGGTGGTGTTGCGAGTTCCGAAGTGTTCTGAGGTCTACTGCTGACACCTGTATCCCCTCCTCCCGTCTTCCTATAAAAGTAGACCACTTCCTAGTTGCCAGTTCAATGTCCTTGTGCACAAAAAGGAGCACAACTGAGATACATGAGAGATACCTTGGAGATATGTGACAGTGGAACTTCCCAGTATCTGGTTTAGTTCAATGCTAGAGTGGCTGCCCAGAATAGCAGAGGTTTGGGACTTTGATGCTTTTGGGACTGATACCAATACCCCCTTCATCATAAAGGGCCTTCGACTTGTCACTCTCCCTTAAATGGAAATATTTGTGTTGGGTGTGACTCATTTAAATATACTACAAATCTCATTAGAATATCTGCCATGTACCCTCCGGTGTGCTTCTTTTTGAACACATTTTTCTCCCTATGTTATTTGGAGGGAGGTTTGAGGGGATTGCTCACATACTGTAGTTGAGAAACTTTTTCCAGGGGAGGTTTGGTTCCTTTACATATCATGGAGTATAATAATCTATATATCTCAGATCTATTTCATCCTCATGATTGTCCACCAGGTTTAAGACTAAGAAGAAACCTACAACTCCCAGAGGCATTGCAACGCAGGACCCTTCCACTTCGTGGTTAAGCTCTAGTTAAAGGTTAGGAACTCCTACAGTATACTCCTAGTATTACAAATTTATTACTGAACAATTCACGTCTATTGTTTTACCTGTCAAGCTAAGTGCTTTGCCTGTGCTCTATTGTGTTTTGACCTCGGACTTCCTTTTGACTTTGCTCTGCCTAAACTTGCTGCCAGATTGTCTATGTCAAAACTGATTGTCAAAACTGTACTGGGCTTTGCTTTCCCTAACCCCTCAAGTACCTTGCTGCCAGATCATGTATGACCTGAAAACTGTACGGAAATGTGCTTGCCTGATCGTTTCCCTTTGATATTTCCTTCCTGAGTTCTGTTCTCCTCAGTGTTCTTAGAGTTTGCAACGCCAGTTTTTCCTCCCGAAGGAAAATGGATCTTCAAATTTGACAGATTATCTTCAGGCTGACGCAATGCAAGCATTGCAGATGAAGGTTGGTGCCCTGAATACTGAAAACACCAATACCCGTGTGGACCTGCAGGCTGCTCTGCAACCAGTTACCCCAGCTACAGTCGCTATCGTGGCATTGGATGAAAATACCATGTATTTACCCTTATGTGAACGATTCAATGGGAAACCTAAAAAGTTCCAATTTGTTTTTTACGCAGTGCCAAGCACAATTTCTCTTTAAGTCTAAGATTTATTCTACTGATAGGGGTAAAATTGCCTATATTATTGGAAACTATACAGGAGATGCCATGCTCTGGGCTTCACCACTATTGTTTACAAACAGTCACTTTATTGACAATTATAGAGACTTTGAAAAAGAATTAATGGTGACCTTTGAAGGACGGACCCAAGCTCAAAGCAGAGATAATGCTGTGTTAGGCATGAAACAAGGTCTGGGAATCTTATCACTTGTATCGCCAAGATCCGTAATCTTGCAGCCAATACGAATTGGATGGTAGTTTATCCACATTGTTTCGTCGGTGACTAGAAGTTGAATTAAAGGATGAAATGGCTTGGGTTGCACTTTCTTCCACGTTAAACAATCTCATGATATGTCTTTGTAAATAGACCAATGGCTATCCGAACCGTGAGCTAAACACAGATGGACTAGCAAAGACCCCTCAAGAACATTCTTAGGTGCAGACCCTGATTTTTCCCATGTAAATACCCCTCAATCCATGCAGATTCGTATTGACGTACCAATCCAACATGTGCTTTTATTGTTGGCTAGAAGGGTATTTTGTAAACATTTGCCCAACTCACCCATCACGGGATAACATTTATGCCCGATGATAAAAAGTGGGTTTTCATTAAGCAAAAGAAAGATGGGGGAACCCTCAATGAATCTTCAGGTGGGGCTACCCTGGATATTACACCATGGCCCGCAATCTGAGCTAAAGAAGTGTCTGTCCACAGCAATTGTTAAGTGTGAGCATGGTACCGTTGATGCTTCAGAGCTTATCAAGGTAAAGAGGAAGAAAAAGAAGAAGAAAGGAGGTTCTCAGTTTACTGTGGGAAGTGCAGAAAGAATTAAAGATGACCTTGCAATATCAGGAAAGTATGCGTTAGAAAACAGCCGACATATGCTGCAGACTAGAGCAACTAGTAGAATCATCCCTGTAGTGGTGGCAAAGGAGAAGGCTGAAGGTGATACAGACGATAAATTGAGTAACATTGTGCCTGCCTGTTCTATTTATTAGCACCAGGTGGTGAGTATTCTAACGTACCTCCTACAGTGAAAACTCATCTGACTATGACGACATAGAAACAGAGGGAGGAACTGACCATGACCTGGATTTCATGCTGGACAATGAGACTGGGACTCCACCAGGAGTGCCTTCCACTAGTTGATATTAAAGTACCACCCACATTTCCCTTGACCTGGTCCTCGGCCATTGGGAGCCATCCCAAGTAGGGGGAATACCTGTTCACTGGCACCTGGCAAGTCTCTAGTTCGGTCCTCATATTGCAGTTGTCCACCAGGTTTAAGACTAAGAAGAAAACTATAACTCCCAGAGGCAATGCAGGACCCTTCCACTTCCCGGTTAATCCCTATTCAAAATAGTCTGGATGGTTTATACCGAGAAATTATTGCTGGGATGTAAATAGGAGCAGAAGGGTGTATAGCCTTAAAAGTGATGAGGAGAATTTTTGTAAGTAATACGGGATTTGATAGGAAGCCAGGAGAGGGATTTCAGCAGGAGAGTTGCTGACAGATTAAGAAGACAGTAAATTGATTCTAGCTGCAGCGTTTAAGATAGATTGGAGGAGCGATAGCGAGAGGTAGGAAGGCCGGACAGCAGAAGAATACAAGAGTCGAGACAGGAGAGAATGAGAGCCTGAGTTAGAGTTTTAGCAGCTGAGCAACAGAGGAAAGGGCATATCTTTGCAGTGTAGCAGAGGGAAAAAAACGACAGATTTTAGCTACATTTTGAATGTGAGGGAGGAGTTTAATATGATCGCTAGGTAGTGTACTTGGGATACTGGGTGTATGATAGTGATAACAACAGTAATTTAGAAGGGGGCCGTAGGGCCAGGCTTAAGAGGAAATATGAGGAGCTTCGTTGTTGACATGCTACGTTTGAGTCGGTCGAGGGACATCCAGGATGATATAGCGTAGAAACATTCAGAGACTTTGTCTGTACAGTGGTTGTAAAGTTAGGTGTTGAAAAATAAATGTTTGTGTCATCAGCATAGAGGTGATATTTGCACCTAATAGAAGTGATACAGTCACTTAGGGAGAGTGTGTAAAGAGAAAAGAGCCCTGGGGTACCTCCACAGAGAGATCGATAGCAGAGGAAGTGGTGTTAGCACATGAGACACTGAAAGTATGATGGTAGAGGTAAGAGGAAATCAAGGATAGAGATTTGTTATAGATACCAAGCGTATGGAGAATGTGAAGAAGAAGAGGGTGGTCCACGTTATAAAAGGCTGCAGAGAGGTCGAGCAATACAGTATCAGCAGAGTGTAGTGACCTTATTCCTTGGCAGCATGGAGGTTATTAGTTATTTTGGTGAGGGCAGTTTCAGTGGAGTGAGCAGTGTTGAAGCCAGATTGAATATGATTTAGGAGAGAATAATAAATCAGAAAATGGAGCAAGCGAGAGAATACAAGGCGTTCAAGGAGTTTAGAGGTAAAAGGCAGGAGGGACACAGCACGATGGAGACACAGGTAAGGTCAAGCTTGCTGTATTTGAGTATGTATGTGTGTATGTACTGTATTACTTTATTTACTGTACAGATGCAGCGGCCGTTATTCGAACATTTTACGCGTTGTCTACCTCGGAACACCCATGTCATGGCGCGTCATTACCGGATGTTGACTCGTATTTTATCGAGTGCAGAATATGGCATTTTAGTGTTCTGGTTTTTAAACACCTGCAAATTGAAAAAGTACTTGTACTGTACACATTACAAATCATTCATTTCTGCCACGGAAACGCGAAGAATTGCAATCAAAGAAATCGGGACCCATGGAATTCAAACAAATCAACCGCGTGATTGGCCGCGTGGAGTACAGCAGCGCAAACGAAAATGGCTCCGTGATATGTTCGAATAATGGCTGCTGCATCTGTATATAGCGCCATTACTGTTCGTAGCGCTTCACAGCAGTAATACACGTGACATAATGATATAAATAACAAATAATACAAACAACACAAGGGAGAAAGAGAGCTAACTACAAGATGGATAAATACCCTATGAGATCTAAAACACAAAAAACACTGCAGTGGGGATCCACACTAATCTGCATAGCCCCTTAGATGACAAAAGAGAAATGCACCCGCTCAACCTAGTGTGACCACTTGGGTCACTAGTACAGACTGGTGCAAAAGGGCAGGGAAGATAATCACAAAACAGAGAACACTGTATGACGTAAGACACTGTACATACAGATAAGGCCCTATAGATGCACTCAAAATCTGAGGAGGGAGAGCACCCTGAAAAATAAGCAACACAACAGAAGAAATCTGGACCAAACCTGAGATTTGATGTATAAATATGCTTTATTATTGATAATAAAATGGTTGGTACCGAAACATATAGTGAATGAGGTGAACTGAATGCAAGAAATAATGATGATTATTGTGGGGCTGTGTATTGTTTTTATTGTGGGTACTGGGGGTGGGGGTAGGGGGTATTGGCCCCAAGGGTTTTTGGGTAGGCCTCCCAGCTGGGTATTGGGTGAGTGAGGGTGGTTAGGCCTCACGGGTTGGGGGGGGGCAGTGGGGGAGGGTATTTAGGCCTCCCGAGTGGTGAGGGTGGGTTAACCCCTTAATGACTGTAGCGGTTAATAACCGCTATGGTGATTAAGGGGTTAGGGGAAATTACATTGGCTGTTTTTATTCTTGTACATGTTTTGCAGCATCGGAGGGGGCATGGGCGAAGATGAGGATGGCCTTCATCATGGCAGCCGGACATGTTTGAGTGCTATATGTATTTATTGTATTTATTGTTCTTTATGTACAGGCATACCCCGCATTAACGTACACAATGGGACCGGAGCATGTATGTAAAGTGAAAATGTACTTAAAGTGAAGCACTACCCTTTTCCCACTTACCGATGCAAGTACTGTACTGCAATCGTCATATACGTGTATAACTGATGTAAATAACGCATTTGTAACAGCTCTATAGTCTCCCTGCTTGCGCACAGCTTCGGTACAGGTAGGGAGCCGGTATTGCTGTTCAGGACGTGCTGACAGGCGCATGCGCGAGCTGCCGTTTGCCTATTGAGCGAGATGTCCTTACTCACGAGTGTACTTAAAGTGAGTGTCCTTAAACCGGGGTATGCCTGTATTTTAAATGGGCAAATTCACTATTATCCATATGTGGATAATATTAATTTTGCACATTACTAAACTGTATGTGTTAAGGGTGGTGTATTTATGTGTTGTAATTTTTTTAGGGGTGCACTGAATTGGTACTGCAGGCCTGTGGGGAACACCCGAGGGCCACCACCAGCCTATAGGATCATTGCTGTGCATCCCAAAAATGTTATATATGTAATGGGGGTATAGGGCTTGTTGGGGGCCCAGGGGGTGTATGTTGTTTATTGCAATGTTTATTTGTGGCAATTGTCCCCAATAAACATGCTATTATGCCTTAACCCCTTCAATGGCTTAGCGGCTATCCGCTATGGTAATGAAGCAGCATTAATGTATTTTCATAATATTGTGCGGGAGCAGGAGGTCCCCTGAGCTGAACCGCATTGATTTGTGGCTCAGGGACCCCCTGCTTCCCGAGTTACAGGCCCCGGTTTGGGGCATCGGTGCCAGTGTCGCCGCCATCTTTATAGCGAGCACGTCGCGTATGGGACGCTATAAAGATGGCGACAACGACCGCTTTGGTTTTAGGTCCGGGGACACCCTGCTTCCCGAGATACAGGCCCCTTTCGGTATCCCTCTGCTTTGTTTACATTCCGCGGTCACGTGATCGGGGCAATTAAATGCAGAGGGATCCCGGCACCTCATAACGGGGCCTGTATCTCGGGAAGCAGGGGGTCCCCGCACCTGAAACCAATGCGGTTCAGCTCCGGAGACCCCATGCACATGTACACTATGAATAAAATTGTATTTAAACGATTTTTTAATGTGCCGATGTTTGCGCAGAGAGAGCGGCGGATCTCTCTCTGCTGCAGACACATCTCGGCAGGGGACAGCTTCTCGGCAGCTTCTCGCCAGGCAGACTGTCTCGCCACCGGTTACTCGCTATGTTTGGCAATGTTGCTCTCGCTGTGATTCGCCAGGGATTCGGCTCTTCCTGCATACAGCGAGGGCAACACGCCAAAAACATGGCGAATTCAAACCCCTGGCGAATGCAAATTTCCGTTGGTTAGTGCATGACCCCCTAAGTCACAAATTAAGTACTACTAATTAAAGCATAGCCATTCCTAACAGTATAGGTACTTCTACCTCTGTCAGAATTACCTAGCAGCCACCTCTAGTTTCTACTTATTCTATTACCCCAATTCCCAAATATCCCTTCTTTTGCACTTCTCTTTTGCATTGTTCTACAACTACAGGACTAAACAGTGTAGAGGGATTTTTTGATATACCACCATCAAGTGGATCAGATTATTTAACCTAATACTAAGAAATTCAGGGTAAGGAGGAGATCATTTAACATTTTCCAATGAGATCAGCAGCTAATTTCAGAATAGAGATTATTATTGGGTTATCTTTGAAGCAGCTTTATTTTTAATTTATGTTTAATTTGATGTGGGGCTATGTAAGATGGTTTATATTAAGGCAGTTATATGTGATTTGTTATTGATTATGCATGTTCTTTGCACATAATTACAGTATGAATAGAGCACTAAAAAAGTATATTCCTTTAATCCAATATTTTTATTTGACTATAATTTAGGAGTAAAATGCATGGATATCTTTATTTATATAGCACCATTACTGTACGTAGCGCTCCACAGCAGTAATACACGTGACATAATAATATAAATAACAAATAATACAAATAACACATAATGGGAATAAGCGCTTTAGACATAAAAGTAATATTTAGGAAAAGGAGTCCCTGCCCCGAAGAGCTTACAATTTAATTGGTTGGTAGGAAGAACGTACAGAGACAGTAGGAGGGTGTTCTAGTAAGTGCGTCTGCAAGGAGTCAAGGTCAATACAGTATATGAGGTGCATAGTATCAACCACGGAGCTACTGTACTTGTATGCTTCGTTACAGAGGTGGGTTTAAAGATGGGTCTTAAAGGTGGATAGAGAAAAAGTTACGTTTTATTTACTATATATAGTATATGCTATTTTGGAAGTGTGTGCTGCTGTGGTTATTTTCTGTTTGTGCTCACACAATTTAGTCAGTTTGGTGTGTATTTGGCCTTCTAATTCTAGGACACACCTTCAACAACACTACCCCTTTGGTGTGAGCAAGATTTCTTCCCACTTTGCGCTCTCATGTTAACTGTTTGGAATATCAGTGTTACAGTCGGTAAGGACTTACAAGCTGGTTTGTTTACGATCTTCAGTATTTCTCCATTCCATTTAGAATTTCCCATTGCCAGAACTGCACTTTACAAGAATTGGAAGAGGCTGCCTGTTAAGCACTAAATGTCTCATTCTAATGGGATGGAAAAAGAGAGGCATGTAATCGAGCTGAATTTTGTAGCACAAATATGGGTGATGCAATTTACATACCCTGTGCCTTCAATATAAAGAACTGGACGTTGTTGCTTTTTCTTGGTCTGGTGTTGAACCAAAAAGTAGGAAATGTCTTGCGTGAGAAGTAAGAAGAAGTTGGCTAGAAATATCAATGAAACCTGTTGCTATTGAATAAGATCCATAGTGATATTTTTATCATCATAAATACAATGTCAGGCTCCTTCCTAGCATGCAACTTTATTAAGAAGACTTGTCATCATTTGAGCTTGCATAGAAACCAGAACCAATAAACCCTGAAAAAAAAAATGAAAGATAAAACAAACTTTAAAAACACTAAAACTCCAAAGCTTTTGCAGATGTGAAATCACGTGCTGGGGATTAAAAAGAATGTTAGCCCTTCTCAAATCAAATAATACAAAAAAAAAAAATAGAAAAAAAAATATTGTTCCCCTCTTTTGTTTTAGTCAGACCTAGGGTAGCCAATGGAGAATAACAGTTTGTTTTAATTTAATTTGAGATCTTTATAAAAAGCTCAAGCATCAGACGGGTACAGTAGTAAATCTTGAGAAAGACTATAAATTCCAGCGAGTTTGGGTTTCTACAGTCTTCCAGGATGTAGCACAGACCACAATATTATAGTGAGATTATGGCTTTTAGACATGTATCCTTTGACCTGAAGAGCTAGGTTAAAGTAGAAATCAACCTGTCGGGGGCAACTCAATTTCATATTGCCATTACAGACACATAAAAGGTATTGGATATACAGTATCTATGATATAAGTGACTTTAGACAATGTGCTTCCATTGTCTTCAAAACAAGAAGGCTAACTTCTAGAATTGCATCTCAGTACATTCATTATTTCTTATGTGGAATAATTCCAAAAGTACGGGGAAACAGCCTGGGGCGAGGAGAAACCTGCTTGTGCAGCCAACACAACGCAGACAAACAATTTATTCGAAGTGCAGGTCTCCTCCAAGATAGAGATACAAAGTACAGCTCTGCTCACACATTCATAATGAACTTCTCCTTTAATTTGACAGCCAAGAACAGTGGAAAGACAATGTTTTAGGTCCCATGTGGACCTATCATCATGGACCTTTCACCTGATGAAAGGTCAATATCGGACCTGTAATGTTGACTTTCCACTCTTCTTGGCTATCACATTAAAGGAGAATTTCATTATGAACTTGTGAGTAGAGCTCTTTTTTGTATCTCTATCTTTGAGTAGGCCTGCATTCTGTTGAATAATGAACGGTAAACCAGTGAAAATAATGATTGACCTCCAGTAAAGCTTCAGTACTTCTCAATTCACCAAAGTATTCAATGTCCATCATGTCTCCCACACAAACAATGCTCCACATTCTCTTAAATACTGTTTTGTTAGTTAGGACACCCGACATATTACAGATCTGAGGATGGAATATGTATCCCCCTTAAATACAGTATTTTGTAAAATCAGCTACCCATTTATGAGGCTATTCTTTAATGTTTCCAATCTTAGATACAGTTCTAGTTCCTCCTGTCCTGCTTTCTGTTTACTTGAAGTGGCATGTACAGCATATTTGCAGGTGATATTGAATTAAATCTAAATAGTCATGTTAGTCATATTAGTCCAGTTGCGATAGTGCAGAGTAAATGAGGACTTCAGCATTAGGTGATACCTTTTATTATTTGGGCTAACAATAAATATAATAAGACAAGCATTCGAGCATTCTCTCTCTCCTTCAGGATGAGCAATACTGATTTACACAATATTCCATGCATTTAACACAGGTGTAAAAACCAAGATAGCAATCTAAGGCAAATGAGGCAGAGATGGACTGGCAGAGAGAATACTAAATAAACATACTGGGCAATAAATGGATAAACGGGGCAGTGAGAAATCACTGTGAAATGATCAAAGAACTAGATTGGTCATCACTTGAGTCTAGGTACAAAGTTTATCTTTCCTGACTTGCCTTCAAATACTTTCTGGGCAAGCTACCCATCTAACTGAACAAGCTCCTCACCCCTACCACATGCAGCACTTATCATCTGAGATCGGACTCCAAAAGACTGTTCATAGTCCCAAGATTCAACAAAGTATCCGCCCGCTCCTCCTTCTCTTACCGTCCACCCAACAACTGGAACAATCTACCGAAGACTCTCACTGCCACCACCTGTCTAAATTCTTTCAAAACTAAAGCTGTCTCACATTTTAATCTGGTCTGTAACTGTTACATATGCCTATAATATATATTATCTGTATCCATTCATGCAATGTCTTGTATATTATGTATAAACCTGTTCACTTAATGTAACTGTAACGGTGTTTGCCCCACCCAATAGCAGATAGGGGCCATTACAGAGTATATGGTGCTTATACCTGCTGGCAACCGGAGGGCTGAGTCATCCACTGATGGAAGTGGGGACACAGAAACAGGCTTCTGGGGTTCATACCCCACATATTTTCTTAGCAGTGCAGCGCTTCCATCTGCCGTGGACTCCAGGAACTGAAGGTGATCTTCCACGGTAGGACTTATTACCTCTCCCCCCCAGTAAGGTCACGCACCAGGCAGGAGGTATATTGCAAACAGGAACGGTTTATTACTACTCTCTGCAGTAACAGTTACTCAGCAGTCTTCTGCCGGATACAGTCTGTCAGTATTCACTGGATGATGGTCCCTGGACCATCACTACAGGCCAAGGGCACCCGCAGCCATCCTAGCTCTTCCCACCTCCCTAGTGGAGGCAGAAGTATGGTCCACACTCACTCTCCCCGGCAGGGAAGGTCACATGGGAAGGCCCCAATCTCAGGCTCCCAATTGTGTGACCTTCCTTCCTCAAGGGAAAGGAACAGCCTCCTAACTTTTGTGCGGTCCTGCCCTTAAGTACAGCCAGAAGGTGGGCACCCCATTGTCCCAGCTACAACAGGATGTACCACCCCCTGCTGCCACTCAAGTGCAGTACCAAAGGTGAGGGGGAAAACCCCATACCAACTACTGGCAACCTGATAGTACCAGGGTTTACTGCTAGCCCATAGGGTAGAATAGTAGCCAGGGGGCACCCTGCTACACTCTCCCTCTGGTGGATTCCCAACGGCCCCGCTTGGGTCCTAACAAAACAAAATAAAATTTCACATGAATATCACATTAGGATGCATGATATACATTGTCTATGAATACAATACATTACATTTTATTTGCAGGAGATTTAAATGACTTCCCTGTGGAACATAGGTTCCTCCCTACCTGGAGAACCCTGTTATAATAATGCTCCGGTTTTAATAGCTATCTAATGCTCTGTACTGTTACTGAAAATACCCTATTATGGTGGTCTGCGTACGGCATGATCTACTGGATTTAAAGCAAACGCTGAACAAGATTCCTGGTAACATAAGGGGCACACAACCCGGCAAGGTGTTAGGCATGGAATTTAAGTACGCAGAAATATCCCTCCTGGATAACTCCTGAGCGCTTATGTCAGAACTAGACATTTGAGAGGGTACACCCCTTCCCCCTGCTGATAGATGTACTGTATGGTCCTATTTCTCACTGTCCCTTTTGTTGATATAGAAAACTTGCTATACACACAAAATCCATCTTTGCTGTTTTTTTAGCATTCTAGTGTAACCCTTTAGTGAACTCTTCCAAAAGGTCAAATATTTGGAGAATGCATTAATGCAATAACATACAGTACTTTGTACTGAATTTGTTCAAATTTCATTAGCAAGAAACTCTGGGATGTGTTATTTTGAGCACATTAAAGAGTGTGTGAGATGTTGCTTTCCTCATGACTCAATTTATATGAGACTTGCCATCACGTTCCTCGATATTTTGTGGTGAGATTACATTTCCGACATTAATCATGAGCACCTAAATACTTGTGGAATTTGCATCCAACCTGATCAAAATGTCCTTACATTTAACGCTAGCATACATGAACAGACTCTAAAGCATGTGGCACATCGCTCTGGACAACAAACACCCTAATGAGTCCAGAGTCCAATATTTACTGTGTCTTCTGATCCTTTCCAATAAGGTCACATTTCCACCACTGCATCAGTTTTGATAAACCAACAACACTGTGTTTCCTGCATGTTAACTTGTACAGCTCTAGCAAGCGTTACTACTCCTGGTGACACAGAATAATGCAAGACATAACACAAACATTTAGGAGATGGCGCAAGCGTTACCATTGTTTCCAATGGTGCCATGTTAAATCTCGAATTATGTCATGCAGATGCGTTACAGGAGTGGTACCATCTGCTACATATGTGCATTTCACTTGGCCCCTCTATCTACTCCATGCATACACTCTCTTGTTAAATGTTCACATATTTTCCTATACTACATTGCTAATAACAACTTCTGTTACTTCCCAAATAATATTCCAAGGCTTCATGCCTTAATTATTCGTCTTTTTATACAGCTTTCTACAGTACCTGGCAGTGTACAGTATACGCAATGCTGATGCTATCATCTTACTCTCAGCTAAAGCAGCCTTTGTTTCTCTTCTCTCTTAATCCCTTTGCTGGCAATTCTTTTACAGTACTGTTTCTTAAAGGATAATCTTCACATTACCACCTGCACAGTTTAATAAACATGTCCCTGGGTGGATGTTTCTCTGGTGGTATGTGGTGTGCTTAGTGTGTTGAGGTTGCAGTGTACACTTGTAGTAGATTAATTTGTTTGGGAGAAATATGCCTCCTTATATTATTGCAAATGTACATGTGGAATTTATTTATTTGTTTTTATTTTTCATTTCAGTTCATCGCAAACAGCTTGTACATTAATTTAGACCTCCATAGTTTATCCTGCCTTTTAAATACCATTTTCTTGGGTGCTGTAACAAGCACTTATCACGGTTTGAGAGAAATTGACACTAAATCCAGCAGCGAGCTGGTTAAAGGCACACAGGCAATCAACCAGACTCCACCTGGCTGATTAGGACTCTGAGTAAAGCCTAATGTGAGTATAGCCTGGGTCACCCTGATCCCCCATATGTCCCTTACCTCCCGGCGCAGTCGTGCCTGACAGCGGAGGCAGGGACAGGTGCGAGCGGCACTGTGGGGGGGGTGGGTGGGGGGTGTAGCGGCGATCAGCTCGCCAGAGACTTCGGAGGATCCCTCTGCAGAGCGCCGCCATATTCAGTGCAGTCATGCATGCGCAGTGCAGGTAGCTAGGTTGTGGCAGCCATCTTGGTGAACCTTGTGCAGACTCAGATAGGTACACAGGTGTCCATTACACCCAAAAGCCCCGCAGGGAGACTATAACTATATGGGGGCTGCCAATTCACATGGCGCGGAACAGCCATTCAGGCTGCAGCAATCTTCTGTGGCCAGATAGATACTTTTGGGGCATCTGGGACCACGCCAGTCGGAGCTGGGACGACATTAGGGTAAGAGGTATGTGCAGGTATCTGTGGCACCTGCACTAGGCCAGGTCCTGCAAGGTCCCAGCTAGGCCCCGACTCCCCTGTGTAGCTTGTTGTTTGCTGCAGGGACAGGCCCATAGATAGGAACACTGCCTATGTAGAACCAAACATAGGGACCAAGTCAGGATGCAACTGCATCCTTCCCCACGGTGATCTGGGATCAGATCATCCATCTGTGACCACAGAGACTTTTAAAAAGTGGTACCATCCACGCGGGACCCACCCAACGTAGAGGCGGATGCTTCGCGGAGGACATCCTTGGATCCATGTATCCCATCATTGTGACATCAGCGCGCCCGGGTGTGGGATCACCCGGCAGGTGCCCAACTCTTCACGTGCACCAACAAACACTTTAGTTGGCAGCGCTGTACCACACATTGGGTGGGGTATTACTTTGTGGACACCGGGATGGTTGGTTGCTCAAGGGCCCCCCCAGTACTTTGGGGACAGTGACTCCAGGGAGGGAACGGAGTATTGGAGGGTACGGCCGTGCGTGGCCTGGTTGGTGGGACTGTATATGTATATTCTTTATGTTGCCTGTAGTAAAACTGTTAGCTGTTCACTAGTGTGTGTTTTATTGCATGTGGGTCCTGTAACGGGGTTATTCTACATAATGGAATCCCATGCAGGTGGAGGCACTACCGAGCATAGATCCAGGTACACCCCAGGTTCCTAGTAGCGGAGACTCAGGCCTCCTGTGAGCCACAGGTATTGCCCCCTACACACACAACCCGTAGCCACACATCTCCCAGGGGGTGGGGGAAAATGCGCTATATGAAAAACAAGAGAGAGATTCCTTAGCTCACATTTGGGCTGACATAAGCAGAAGGAGGACTGTAGAGATTTTCCTCAGCACACAAGGTGCTGGAATGAGGAGAGAGTCTTGAAGCACATGTAGCAGGCTTCCCCCTAGCCCCCTTACCAACACGGTAGCCATTACAGGATCGCGCGTGCGCAGTAAAGATAGTGCACGCGGTTCCAATGCTACAGAGGTCCTGAGTGGACTACAATTCCCAGCAGCCTCGGGGGACTGCCCTTTCACCCACATCACGTGCAGCCAGCCAGCAAATAGGGTTTTGCAGCTTCTCCTGTGGAGGAAGGATACAATGTTGCGGGGACCCCGTTGTCAGTTGGAGCTGGAAGCAGGAAGGGGGAGGCAGGGTGTAGGGAGCAAGTGGCTCCTACACCAATTAAGGTATCCCCAGGTCTCAGGCAGGCCCCAATCCCTGTTAGGGTAGTGGGTAGGTACTGAGGGATGGCCCCTAAGGTAGGAACCCTGCCCTTAGGTGTGAGTGTGTGTGCAGTTTTCTCAGTGTCACGGCTCTCAGTGCTGTGAGTGCTGACAAGAAGGCACAGTGTGTGTGCAGTGTAGCTGCAGGTACCAGGTTGTGTGCAGTGTAGCTGCAGGTACCAGGTTGGTTGCAGTGCGTTTGCTGCAGGTTCGGTGTGAGTGCTGTGGGTTGCTGCAGGTACAGTTAGTGGAGTGGGTTGCTGCAGGTATTAGTGAGAAGTTAGTGAGAGGGGATCCGGGAGGTGAAGGGAGAGGTAGAGTTGGTGCAGGGGGTCAGTGACCCACCTGCATAGGACAGGCTACCCCGTAGGCCCCAAGGAGTGTTCCCTGAAGTCACCAAAGGTTGCTGTGCTGCAGGGATGCCCATAGTGGTAGCGAGCATCACCCGTCACTGTGTAGACAGCTAGGGACCAAGGGACAAGCGTGCAGAGCAGGTTTTGCTGGCGAGTCGTCTGGGA
The DNA here is from genome assembly GCF_040206685.1 of Ascaphus truei. Lineage (NCBI taxonomy): Eukaryota > Metazoa > Chordata > Amphibia > Anura > Ascaphidae > Ascaphus > Ascaphus truei. The sequence continues at coordinate 539,264,904 of NC_134483.1, forward strand.
CCAGACAGCTGGACATTGAGACCCAGGAGGCAGACCGCTGATTCACCTGACCCTTTGCGAAGAGGTACCGGTCACCGCCGTGACCGGAAGGTACTAGAACAACAAGTGCACCAACACCGGTCAACAGGCGCTGATCCCGCCTTAGGCTAAACTCTTTAGGAACACTGAGCGGGTGGCTACAGAACTGAGCCTATACTAATAGTATCATACATGGACACGGTGTGTGGGGCACGCGATGAGGAGACGGAGACGTTACTCCTGATGAGAGTGGCCGAGCCACTAAAGTTATATGAGTGTGTAAGATATATGTTATGTTCAGTAAAGCCCTTTGCTATTTCACATCCAGTGTATGTGTTCATTTGTATGTGTCCTGCGAGGAACAACTCCCGCTCTGCTGGGAGCCATCGCAGGTGGAGGCGCTGCACCATATAGTAGTAGTAAGAGCAATTCACCCCAGGTTCCCCGTGGCGGAAGCTCAGCCCTCCTGGTTACCAAACAGGTACAGCACCACACTGATAAGTAGTCAGATACACCTACCCACCTCAATCTCACTTAGGGTGGGGGTAAGAGGGCTACACACACAAGACTGTGTGTTGACAGCAAGACATGAGGGGACAAGACCTCTACTGTATACCTGGACACCGACATTTCCATAGCACAAAAGGGTGCTGAGCTTGGAAAGCAGAGAGTCCTTGCCCTGCAGCTACAACAACAGAAACAGATAAGAGACTTTCTTGTTGGACAGTTGTGTGAGTATGTATATATATATACTGTATATATATATATATTTATTTATTTATTTTTGGGACTAGGAACTGGCTTAACCAGCCACAGATAGATAGGGCATATACAGTACTGTGTAGTTATTCTCCAAAGCAGGTTTTTCTTTAATGTTTTGTGTTTACAGTGTTTAAAAGGAACAGGTGCAATAAAGCCTGGATTTAATTTCACCCTAATCGGTCTCCATTAAATGTACCTCTGCACACATCAGGTGCCTACAGTGTACCTATGCTTAACAACATTACATACGGTACTGTACACTTTCTGCTTTAAAGTTTCATATTTACTTATTTCATATTTTCATATTTACTTCCCAGCCAAAGAACTTGGAGGTAATCAACGATCAAATATAACCAAATTGATTACACACTTTTCTGCTGGCTCAAACGCATTTACAAACATGGACAAACAATTTTAGTGTTTTTGGGTTACAATTATCATATTCTCTTTAAAATATTATCAAGTTACAAAGACCCAGGCATCTGTGAAAACCATCAACACCGTGACCACAGTGGCAACGCCAAAATCCCCTTTGCCATATAAATTAGATTTAAAAAAAAATAAAAAAATCTTTATTGCATGAGTAACTTTTACAAGCTGAAAACAGAAAATCATTTTCAGTTCCCCCCTTAGTAGGTACAGTGTTATGCTGCCAGCTACTTAAATGCTTAGGTTAAATGTTGTATCAATTCAGATTAATTATAGATTAGCACTAGTCTACATGTGTTCTTTTAGGCATATTGGCACTGGCCAACCTGACAACTCAAGACATCACAGACCAACCTTCCTCTTGGTCGTACAGTAATTGTTTAAGAAAAATCTCAACTGACCTCAATTTTGTGTCCCAAATCTGATAGGCCAGTTATTGCAAACATCCAAATATCTATCATGTTTTGTAGTAAAGGAAGTAAGTGGATGCGGATCCTGGCGGCAGTTCCCAGCTACACTGAAAGTCCCTTTATGCGTCTCTGATGCAGAGTGAGCATTGGAACAGACATCAGTTTGTCTTGGATGCTTCTCCTAACTCCTTCCCCTTCTCACTGTACAGTAGAAACCCCCCAAGTACCTTCTTTCATCCATCAGGCTGGGAAAGAACACTGTCACCCTTTCTATTTGTTTTTCTAGTTTCTCTTCCCTACTACCTCTTTCTACAGCCTTATTCTAGTAAAGTTGGCTCCCTGATGTATACTGTAACATCACATTGCGGTACTGGAAGTACTTTAAAGTTATTAAAGACTTCCATATGGCAACAAAAAAAAGAAAGTCCACTGGTGCTAAAAGCATTCTTTTTACTGACGTTCTCAAATGAGCGATATAAAGTTCCATTTCTTTTTATCCAGGGTTTTACTTTGAATCTTTCCCTCCAAACACAAACTGAAAACAAAGTGTAGCACCATCCGTTTGTCACTATATTTCGCCGATTAAGCAATAATTCACGGGCAGGTATTTTCGGAATAAACTTCATGAGTACGGGTAGCTTGAAAAGCGATTATTCAAAGTAGAGAAATCTGGTTTCAGCTATAAAACCACATCACTGAGGCTCACACAAACGTATATTTTAGTTGTCAATAAATTATGCGCACTAACCTTAAAACTAACAGCAAAGAGGTTACATCACAAGAGGAAATTGTAATATTTTACCATCTGTTAAAATTGTTTAGGAGCAGCATAAATGTAAGACTAAAACAGGGGCAGGATGGAGAATGACTGCAGTATAGCGTATGCAACTCGCCAGTTCAGATAATGTTCCACCAAAACTGTGGGTCAGCTCTAAAAATGGCACTAGACAAACCAGATTGGCATAATATTAGTGTATCTACTGTACTCTGTAATAACAAAGCTCAATCCAAACAATAAAGAATATATCTAATGTATATTGGAAAAATATTATAAGCACAGATCGAACACAAAATTTGACTGCCCATGATAAACATAAGCAAATAACATGTACTTTTTTTTATTTATTGCCTATATAGGTTATCATTCAGGATACAGAAAAATAGAGCATACGGTAGCAGAGGATGATAAAGATTGTAGGTCCAGAGTAAGGTTAAGGGTGGTAGCAGACAACGTAGAATTTAGATTTGCGCATTAACTATCACCGTATCCACTACAGAATATTACGTAGCACTAATCAAGTTTGAAGGTTGGTGTTAAATTGGATGCAAATGAGCCCCAGATGTAGCAAGGCCGTTGCTCCCACAGTCGCATTAGAGTAGGATACTGTATGTTATGATAGTTTATGTTATAACTGCCATTGAATCCTATGGAAACTCAGCATATTCAGTATTGAAATAAAGCTTGCTACATCTGTAATTTCGTGGTTCAATAAGCAGTGCTATTGTTAATGCAGGGGAAAATTGTAATGTATTTATGTCATGCATAAAATTAGGCCTCAGTGACCAATTTGTTGAAAGGAAGATGGTGGCTTTTTTGGTGGTGGAGAAGGCGTGACTGATATCTGGAGATAGAAAGTGAGGGGAGGTGGTATTGGCATTGGAGGTGTGGAGAGGCAGAGGTGAGTTGGAGGAGGACAATGCTAAGTTTAAGGGTGCTTAGGACCAGGTATGCACTCCTGGGCTCTAGGGAGAATTTAGTGGAGCTCAGTATACCTGTTGTTTCTACGAGGGCAGATCTGGAGCCTCTTAATTGGAGTAATGCATTTCATGGCCCTATTAAAATGCTGTACACATTGCATTATCTCTGTTTTTTCACACTTCAGTGGCTGTAGTTGGTGGAATTTTGCCACCAGAACCATGTTTCCCTGAAAAGATATACACGGGGGAAAACACAGTATACATTTTCTCTGACAGACAACATTATGTCAGTGATGGGTGTTATAGATTGCACATACTGTATGTTGTTCTAGTCCTACTTAAAGGAAAGAAACATGAATTTTACAAAACATCTTATTTCCCTCAATGTTGAGGGGTTTTCGAGGCATCTGTGAGATGTCTGAATGTGGCTTCCCTGGCTAGTGCCACAAAATTGATATCTTGGGTCCATATAATGAGTCACACATAGCCACATGTTTTAGAGCAAACATTTGTAGGGCTAAACTGGCACTACAGGTGTTTGGATAAGTACAATACAATCCAGACCAGGTTATTTATAGCATGGATACCCTATTGTCTTCTACACAACATGTCAATCAATAGTAATATTCCAGGAGACGTCCTGGAGGAGTTCGATAAAGACCCACCAGTAAGAAGTTATAGAAGCAGCAGAAAGTATTTTAGAATATTATTTAGAGATTCGTTAGGCCAACAACGTACTACTGTACGGTTCAATTTTTTTCTGCTATGTGAACATCTGAAAAACTTGCCAATATATGTATCTATATGTATCTTCTTTGTGTTTGAGCACCCACTGACTTATGAATTCTGACAAACTGAAAGGAATAGACTTACTGTACTAAGACGTCCGAGCTCCTGTATAACACTACTTACATTGTAAGCTCTTCGGGGCAGGGACTCCTTTTCCTACTGTTTTGTCTGAAGCGCTTATTCCCATTGTGTTATAACATTATGTCACATGTATTGTAAAGTACTATGGATGGCACTGTATAAATAATGAAATACATACATAATCACTTTAACATTTGTACAACATGAGTTATCCCTGTGTAAGAAGTACTTACATTACATTTCTAAAGAGACTAGTTTATTCCACATGTAATGTTTGCTCTCTCATGTACACAGCGGGAATATACAGTAGCTGCTGCAGCAGCAGCTCACATACTGTAGTGGTAATGATTTACCTTCTGCCTAACTAAGTAGTGAACAGAGGAACTTCATCCCAGTTGATTAGCCACTTTGACATTATAGTACCATACATATATAATATGTAGCACAGATGTAGCAAGACTTCCTGTCCTTGTCGTTCGTGGAAAAAAAAATCCAGAAAACTGCCGCCCAATTGTAGCCTCTGCACAGCCACAAGAACAGCAAGTTTTGTGCCACGAAAAGACTAACACTGCGGAGGTCCATGCTTTTGAATGGGACCCCCACAGCATTCATCATTTGCTTGAATGGGCCATCTGCAGGGAGCGCATACTCACCTTGTAGATGAGCTGCATAGCAGTCTATCCAACCTGGGTCTCTACATCATGAGGGGGAGGCTATATGACCATATTTTGTCATCTAGATCAAGAGGGCTGGACAGGACAGGTAACATTGGCCAGCCCCCTTGATGATGTAGATCAGGGGTGAGCAAACTTTTTATGCCGAGCCCCCCTTTTCATCCATGAAATTTCTCGGGACCCCCCTGCCTGATGTAATAAATCACATGAAAAAAAAAACCTTTATTAAACGATATAAATGTAAATACAAATACAGCTCAGCCCCGTTATAGCGCGGTCCTCGGGGGCCACCCGATCCGACCGCGCTATAACCGGGGTCGCGCGAATTTTTTTTTAAAAAGGGCCGCCGCGTGCCAGATCGAGAGAAGGGGGGGAAGAGGTGGAGTGAGGTGCCGACAGCCACCGTACTTCCCCCAGCATTCCCCTTGCACTTCCCCCAGCAGCCTCACTTCTACCAGCACCGATTCCCCTCCCCCGAACCCCAGTCCGGCACTGATCCCCCTTTCCCCCCCCCCCGCCAGCAGTCCCGCACCCCAGCCTGGCACCGATTTTACCCCAGCCAGCAGCCCCACACCAATCACCCCCCTCCCCGGCACCGATCCCCGCAGGCAGCCCCACGATGCCCCAGCAGCTGACACCGGAGGTAGGGGGCTGCGAGTGTGCTGTGTGCAGTGAGTGTGTGCTGTGTGCGGTGAGTGTGTGCTGTGAGTGTGCAAAGTGTGCTGTGATTGTTTGCAGTGTGCTGTGAGTGTGTGCAGTGTGCTGTGAGTGTGTGCAGTGTGCTGTGAGTGCGTGCAGTGTGCGGTGAGTGCGTGCAGTGTGCAGTGAGTGTGTGCTGTGAGTGTGTGCAGTGTGCAAAGTGTGCTGTTAGTGTGTGCAGTGTGCTATGTGTGTGTGCAGTGTGCTGTGAGCATGTGCAGTGTGCTGTGAGTGTGTGCAGTGTGTTGAGTGTGTGCGTAAAAAAACACATACATGCAATCACAACACACACTCAATCACAACCAACACAGGCACAACACACACACACTCAATCACAACCAAACACAGACACACATACACCCAATCACAACCAACACAGGCACAACACACACACACACGTCAGAGATTTCACCTGTAGCCTGCTCTTCCTATCCCCCATGCTGCTGAAACCTGGGATGGGTAACACAGGAGGAGGGGATATCTGTGTGCAGGGTAGGAAAGCCCCGCCCACTCTGACACAGACAGACACAGAGCAGAGAAGAGAAGCAACCTCAACACGGAGCTTCTGGCTGCCCGTGCACAGCTCTGCCCACCCCAAGGTTTCCCCGCACGCAGCTTGCGCCCCCCAGTTTGCGCACCGCTGATGTAGATGACCAAATATGGCCATATACAGGTAGTCTCCTTCTCATGATCTAAAGACCCATATAAGGGCATCTACTTCATCCAGGAGGAGGGAAGTATAGTGCAGCACTGCATCTCTTACCTGCAGTGGTGCAGGGACACCGCTGATGTGGGGATGGAGAGATGTCTGCAGACGGCTGCGCAGCTCACATAAAAGGGAATATGAGTATTCTATCTCCCTGCAGATGACCCAAAAAAGATTAACACTACTGGGTCCCATTCAGAAGCATGGAACCCCGCAGAGCTAATCCTCCCAGGCTGCTTACTGTCCTTGGGGATGTAAGAGCTGTAGCCGCAGTGCAGCCGCACCGGAGCAGTGGAAATATTGGTACAGAGGACAATAAGTTTTGCTACATCTGTACCATTGCTCAATAATACTGGGGTTGTTAGCCTCAATGCTATTGTCCAAAGATTTGAATTGCACAACCCTATTAATGGTGTTATAATATATACACTGTCTGGTACCTACTACTTGTGTACACCGTGCGAGCTAAGAGCAGCTAAGTTTATCTTTCAATAGTACAATCCTCAAGAAGTTTTAATTTGGTATTGTTTCCTTGGCTGAAATGTTGAATTCAGAGAACAAATTTAATGTGATTGAGTGCTCTACGTACATGTCTCTTTCTAATTCCAGTAGCCACTGTATGTCTCGTTCTAATTCTAGTAACCACTGTATGTCTCGTTCTAATTCCAGTGGCTATCGTATGTTTCTTTCTAGTTCCAGTATCCATTGTATGTCTCTTTCTAATTCCAGTAGCCACCGTATGTCTCGTTCTAATTCTAGTAACCACTGTATGTCTGTTTCTAATTCTAGTAGCTAACGTATGTCTTTTTCTAATTCCAGTAGCCACCATATGTCTCTTTCTAATTCCAGTAGCCACTGTATGTCTCTTTCTAATTCCAGTAGCCACGTATGTCTCTTTCTAATTCTAGTAGCTACCGTATGTCTCTTTCTAATTCCAGTAGCCATCGTATGCCTCTTTCTAATTCTAGTAACCACCGTATGTCTCTTTCTAATTCTAGTAGCCACTGTATGTCTCTTTCTAATTCTAGTAGCCATCGTATGTCTCGTTCTAATTTCAGTAGTCAATGTATGTCTTGTTCTAATTGTTCTGTCGGGATCCCTCTCAAGTGGAGGCGTTGCACCACGAGATTGCGAATATACATATATACCCCAGGCTCTCAGTGCGGAGCCTTAGGCTCCTGCAAGCCATACAGGTACATACAGCAGTAGTAGCTTCTGTGTTCACAGTGAAACAGTGCTACAGTACATAAGAATTGCAATACCTTCAACCTGAAACGATTGGCTTTGCTAAAGTCAGCTTGGAAAAAAGACAGAGAACATTTCGATTAAACTTGTATTGTCAAAAGTTCTAGCGAAATAGCCCAAATTGTTCAAAATTCTCTACTTTGTTTTCTTAAATTGGCAAAATAGCAACCCCGCGACGTGTAGAAAAAAAATGTGGGTGAATTGAAAAGCAAAAGTAATACAAATGAAATGAACATGCAATGCCCATTGACTTTTTAGCGTGAAACGAACTTGTTGCAAACTTTTGAATTAAAGCAAATTTTTCGCTAAACCAAGAAGGGGGAAATTCACAAAGTGCGCCGACGCCTGCAAAAAGTTAGCGCATCTCAATTAAGGGATCAGAGATGTGTTAGACTAGGCAATGATATTACATATTCAGGTTGTACAGCCGTTACACACTACATTCATTTTAAAGTAATGTCTTTCCTACGTTTAATGGACAGACTATTACACTGTTTTTCACTGACAGTAGATTCAATTTCACACTTTTCTTTGGAAACAGTTCTACTACACTTTCCTTATAAATGCATTTCCTCTCAGATCCAATACAGTGCATGCTCTTGAGTGCCTCTGGATCCTTGCCAGATGTCTCTAGTCTATCGGCTTACACAAGCCTCTTACAGATCATGTTGGTAGATGTCACTTTGCAATAACCAAAGTTATCAAATAGTTATTCAAACAGAAGAAAAAAAAAACATTTAATGAGAATCTAACGTAATATTTGACATTTCAGAGTATAAACATAGGCATGATGTAGGTGTTTCATATCAGTTATTAGAGGTCATGGTTAGCCCTACATGTTATCAGGCTGCAACTTAGAAGGCCCGGTGATAATGTAGCTATATACATTGTACAGTATGTAATATTATGAAAATGCATAGAGAATTGAACTGTTCATTAAAAAGACAAAGTTTATTCCCTGAATGCTCTCTCATGTTGATGAGATTTAATAACCAATAGGTCCTGCTGAACAAAAAGCAGACACCAGTTACCCCAAATGGGCCGTTCCATTGGGACATAAAAGGTACATCAAGTGCTCATGGATTGTTCAATAAAATTGCCCGGTGACTGATCTGATATAAAACCATACTGTATGAAAAATTATAAAATATAATTGAAAAAAAAAATTAAAATGTATCGTAAAAATACTTACAAAAATGCAATGCAAATGCAAAAAAGTTCCTGAGGAAGCATACAATGTAAAATTAAATATGCATGTGAATAAAAGGACTTTACCCCAAGAAAATATATTGTAACACAGCACTTAAAGTATGTTATATGAATATGCTTACTCAGCAAGATTAGCTGATCGCATTCTGTACATCCACCAGACATGCAATAATAGCTAAAGTCATTTCATCAATAAATTAATTCAGAAGGGCAAAGAATAGAGTCTAATCTCTCAGTATACAGTATACAGTCTACAGTATATACAGATGTTTAGATGTAGAAAAACAGCACGATGGCGACACTGTCACGGTAGACCAGGTCTTTTAACACATGTATATTTAAGGGATCAGTCAATAGGCAAAACAAAATAATGAAATAAAATGAGGTTTATTTGGATGAAGACCTCGGAAACACACAGAAATACAGAATACAAAAATATACAAACTTACTGGGGCCTGGGGATACAATCTATCCTTTCCTACAGTAGCGACAAAGTTTATTCAAGCAAATGCCGCTCGGCAGGATGCGTGGCGGCAGCGTGGAGAAGCGTTGGGAAGCGGCTCGTTCGCGTGACGTCGGTGACGTCACAGTCAAGCGAGCGCCCGGCTTCCCCGGCTTCCCCGGCTTCCCCGGCTTCCCCGACTCCCCTGAAGGTTTGAAGTGAGGTAAGCGGGGGAGCGGGGAAGCAGAGGGGCACAGCAGGCGCAGCTAGAGGGTCGGGAAGATGTTTAAATTGCGCGCGGATTGGAGGGGGGGGGGGAACTGAGGGGACGCGGCTGGATGCGGCTGATGTGCTGACTTTCCTCAGCACCAGCCGGAGTAAATCCCAGTGAACCGGCGGCATTTGCTGCAATAAACTTTGTCGGTGCTGTAGGTGCAGGGCTCCCACTTGCAAGGGCTTACCCTGATCGGAAATGAGTTCTGGATGTCTGGGACCAAAATCCAGCTGAAAATCCTGACCGGGAACTAGTCAATCCCCTGGAACCGATTTCGTCACGAAATCCTGACCGCTAGAATGATTTGTAAAACTTGACCGCAAAAGACGGTACTTAATCTGTGCGAGGCAGGCTTTTCTAGCTTCAAAACGAAGCCAGTTGCTCTGCTATTTCGAACAAAGCAACTTTGAAAAGCTCGCCCTAGCTTCATCGACTCATGTCACAGGATGGTCTGGTTCACTGACTGGGGCATCTTCTTACATCCCTTCCGCTGAGCTATCTTCAGCATGGAAGTAGGAAGAGAGACCAATCAGAGCGTGGGAAACTTTCCCAAACAGGCAACAGCCCAACAGGGGCTCATCTCTAGGCTGACGTCAGAGGAGGAGGCATGCCAAGTTGGCTCAAAATCCAGGTGAGCGGGAAATATGGATTAGCCAATGGGGAAAGCGGCAACCCTCGCCATCTTTCCCCAGGTAAAATAATGCAACCCACTGGGCAGGCTCCGCCAGGGTGCCCCCTGTTCTCCGGACCTGGACAATCGCCCTTCCTCGCCCACCAAACGTTTTTCTCACCTTTGGACATCCTCTCCTCTTTGAACTAAGGACTCTATACAGACATGCCGGCTTCTATGCTGATGCCTGGTCTGACTGTATAGAGCGGTATGACAATTGTATAACACATCATAACCCATACTTTAATAAAGTATACACTTGGGGAAACTTATACTTATAAGAGAAATGGCTTTGGGATATTTGGGATCGAAATCCAGGAGTCTGGGGGACACGGGGTTGCCCCAGTGTAATTCACCCCATGCACTGGCAAATCATGCCTGCTTGCCAGGGAGAATTAAACGTACGCTGACCATATTTCATTTAGACAAAAACTGGACATCTCCTTCCCCCCCCCCCGGACACCCCCTCCCGATGAAGAAACGCCCTACTTCAGCACATAGAATGCTCAGTGCAGTGGGAATGGAGGTACACTCCTTGTGATAATCAGTAATATGGGGTCACTTCACCCCAAAAATCAAACTGTGGAATGACCCACTTTTAATTTAATTTAAAATAAAAAAATGTATTACCCAGTAATAACTGATCTTCTCAGTGGATGGAATGATGCTGTCCCCTCAGTTTGTGGGGTGGAGTGGGTTTGGGGGGTACACCCCACGATCGCCGCTTTAAACAATCACAGAAATGGGATTACTTAAACAACTCCTAAAATCAAAAGGAGGCACAAACCCCTCTTGATCTGGGAGCATTATGTGATGCAGTGCTAGAGTCCTGAAAAATAAACTGCAAGAACTCGATTTTTTCCCCACATCTTAAAAATGGCAATTTTTTTTTTAATCCATGTTTTCAGTTTCTTAGAGTACAATAAAGTAAACACAATAAACAGAATATTTCTGGATTCTATATGCTCCCGCTCCCCACCAGCTTCTCCCCCACATGCTCCACTCCTCACCTGCTTCTTCCCCCTACCCCCCCAACACATTCCTCTTGACTTACCTCTAACCTACATGCTCCTCTCCCCACCAGCTTCTCCCCCACATGCTCCACTCCTCACCTGCTTCTTCCCCCCACACACTCCTCTCCACCTGCCTCTCACCTACATGCTCCTCTCCCCACCAGCTTCTCCCTATGTGCCTCTCTCCACATATTCCCCCATTCAACTGCTTACCCCACACATGTGCCTCTCTCGACCAGCTCCTCACCACATGATTCCCCCCCCCCCCTACCAGATTGTGGTGGTGGGAGCCAGGAGCGGGGCAGCAGCAGGATCGGGCTCAGAGGGGAGGGAGTGCGCGTCCCACATATCCTGGAGCGGGCTCGGAGGGGAGGGAGCGCGCGCGTCCCACATGTGCTGAAGCGGGCTTGGGTGGGGGGAAGGAGGGGAGCGCGTCACACCGCTGGAGTGCGCTCCTTCCCTACAAAGGAAGGGGAGGGGGCCGTCGCAGGCTGCACAAAGCGGGACAAAATTAAAATTTTTAGTAAAACGACGGGACGGTTGGGAAACAGGGAAAAACGGTATTGTCCCGTTTAAAACGGGACGTATGGTCAGCCTAATTAAATGACTACCGGTAACTTCGGCCCCCGAACTCCTGCAAACAAAATAATTGCCTTTACACCCAAATACCTGCCCTAAAACAGACACACAAGAAATGTCACAGTTCTAGGGCTAAGGAAACATGAAATAGGAAAAAACAGGGACATTTTATTTTCCAGCAATTATTATCCCTGGTCACTGGCATATGAAGTTAACGGGGACCCCATGGCTTCTGGGGTAACCAGAGGGTTTAACCTTTATTAGATAGCCTGTTTGCCCCCTCCCATCACAGACACCAAAAACAGAAAGAATTAATGCTGTGGGGATCCCTGCTTCTAAATGGGAGCCCCGCAGTGTTAATTCTTCAGAGACATCAACCATCAAGCCAGAAAGTGTGGAGGAGCTGTGCAGAGGTACACAACATGGTGCAGAAGCAGTCTCCATGAGAGTGCACTGTCTCAGACCAGCTTAGAAGGTAAGAAGCAGTCTCCATGATGGTGCCCAGTCCCAGAGTAGCTCAGAAGGTAAGAAGACGTCTCTGTGAAGTTGTCCGGTCCCTGAGAAGCTCAGAAGGTAAGAAGCAGTCTCTGTGAGGGTGTTCAGCCCCAGACCAGCTCAGAAAGTAAGAGGAAGTCTCTGTTAGGGTGTCCTGTCCCAGAGCAGCTCAGAGGGTAAGAAGCAGTTTCTGTGAGTGTGCCCAGTCCCAGGGCAGCTCAGAAGGTAAGAAGCAGTCCCTGTGAGGGTGCACAGTCCCAGAGCAGCTCAGAAGGTAAGAAGTAGTCTCTGTGAGGGTACCCGGTGCCAGAGCAGCTCAGATGGTAAGAAGCAGTCTCTGTGAGGTTGGCCGGTTCCAGAGCAGCTCAGAAGGTAAGAAGCAGTCTCTGTGAGGGTGCTCAGCCCCAGACCAGCTCAGAAAGTAAGAAGAAGGCTCTGTGAGGGTGTCCTGTCCCACAGCAGCTCAGAGGGTAAGAAGCAGTTTCTGTGAGTTTGCCCGGTCCCAAAGCAGCTCAGAAGGTAAGAAGAAGTCTCTGTGAGGGTGCCCGGTCCCAGAGCAGCTCAGAAGGTAAAAAGCAGTCTCTGTGAGGTTGCCTGGTCCCAGAGTAGCACAGAAGGTAAGAAGAAGTCTCTGTGAGGTTTTCCGGTCCCAGAGCAGCTCAGAAGGTAAGAAGCAGTCTCTGTGAGGGTACCCGGTCCCAGAGTAGCTCAGAAAGTAAGAAGAAGTCTCTGTGAGGGTGTCCTGTCCCAGAGCAGCTCAGAGGGTAAGAAGCAGTTTCTGTGAGGGTGCCCGGTCCCAGAGCAGCTCAGAATGTAAGAAACAGTCTCTGTGAGGGTGTCGGTCCCAGACCAGCTCAGAAGGTACTGTGAGAAGAAGTCTCCGTGAGGGTGCCCAGTCCCAGAGCAGCTCAGAAGGTAAGAAGAAGTCTCCGTGAGGGTGTCCTGTCTAGAGCATCTCAGAAGGTAAGAAGCAGTTTCCGTGAGGGTGTCCTCTCCAGAGAATCTCAGAAGGTAAAATGTCGTCTCAATGAGGGTGCTCAGTCCCAAAGCAGCTCAGACGGTTAGAAGCAGTATCCATGACGGTGCCCAGTCACAGAGCAGCTCAGAAGGTACAGTAAGAAGCAGTCTCTGTGAGGGTGTCCTGTCCAGAGCATCTCAGAAGGTAAGAAGCCATCTCCATGAGGGTGCTCGGGCCCAGAGCAGCTCAGAAGGTAAGAAGCAGTCTCCGTGTCAGTCCAACCCCTTGATAATGGGGACTGTTTCTGTACCACAGAGTGTGCCGTGTTCCTGTGTGCAGCTCCTCCACATTGTCTGACTTGAAAGGATTAATGCTGCAGAGGCAAATCCTCCCGGGTCGAAATCGATCCCAGCAGACACAGTAAGTCTTGCTACATCTGTATCAAGGGTTATGGCTCCCGCTGGTGCATGGTGGTGGCATACTATACGTATATTGTGATATTCTGTTTTATCACAGCCATTGAATCCTATGAAAACTGTGCTGCGTTATTATAACATGATACTGTATACTGTGTTATTATCAGTAGGTAAAATAAATCTTGCTACCTACCTATGTAAATCTGACACTGACTTTGCCATTCTACTTGGGGTGAAAACCGGGACAAAAACATATTACCATCAAACTGCGATTTACCAAAATTAAAGTAGTATTGCTGTAAAAATGCATTATTTTTAGCTGGCAAGTCTCCAACCTGTACCAGCTTAAAATAATGCATATTTTACAGCGTATAGTAAAATATTGGAACTTCACATCAAAATGGGTAAATAATACAATTTTACTCAATTTGATGCTAAGCATCAATTTTTGATATATGACAGCATAAATCCCTTAGTAGATCAAGTGGCCAGCTAGTAGTGTTTCTGAGGGGTAATATCTTCTTTACACTAGGCAACATACTCCCCTTGTCTAACCCTAACCCTTGAGTGCTACCGAGGCTACCTACTGTAGGTCCTTTTAAGGAGAACCTAGGTAGCCACATTGGCACAAAATGGGTAATGATGGTGTACTTGTATATTCTGTGGGATCTGGGACAGGAAAGAGGGATCCTCAAACTTGCTAGAAGCCCTGCTTCCTCAGTTGCTTGAAAACTCTTGTGCATGGTTGCTTAACAACGACCGCGCTGCTGATTAACCTGGCATTTTCACGCCATTTCTCAATAGCTTTTCACTAGTGGAGCATATAGGAATCTATGTCTCACAGTGCACTGTCTTGAAAAAGGCTCCTGTTGTGAACTGAAACATTTATGCTGCTACCTTAATGCAAGGTTTACAACAAATGACAAAGTCCCAATATGAAAGCACTGCGTTGTTAGTAGAGCGTTCTCTACATCAGATTTTAAAGGGACAGCAACACGAGGCGCAACTTCGCCTACACTAGGAGCTCTTAGTGTTGGGAGAGAGAATTACTGCCCAGACTAGCGGGGCCCACAGGTCACTCGCCAGGTAAAATCACACCTCATTCAGAAAATGACGATGGATGATGACGTTGAGGCATACCTATCAATTTTCGAGTACATCGCAGTACGTGAATGGTGGCCAGTGGAGCAGTGGGCTGGAATAATTGCTCCCTTCATGGTGGGTGATTCACAAAAGCCTGTTATGACTTGGAGTCAGAGCAAGCTAAAAACTATGACACCCTGAAGGCTGAGATTACGGCACGGCTAGGGGTCACCCTCGCGGTTTGGGCCCAATGGTTCCACTCTTGGCGTTATGATATAGAGAACACTCCCCGCTCTCAACTCTATGACCTTATACACACTGCAAGGAAGTGGCTCCAGCATGAGGTATGTACCACTGCCACAGTTTTCGGAAGAGTCATCATAGACCGGTTTCGGAGGGGTCTTCCCCGCACCATCCAGAAGTGGGTGAGCCACAGTGACCCCAAAGACGCAGAGCAATTGGTCGCCTTAGTTGAACGTCACTTGACTGCCGAGGAGATGTCCAGGTGTTCAAGTCAAGAGGAGTTTTCTGGTTCTCGCTTCCTGTGCGTCAGGAGGTCCAGTAAGACTGTTCCTCGGAATAACAGCCTCAAGGACTCATAGACTTGCATAAAGGAGTGGGAAGTCCCTAGGAGGGACTCTGGTCCCATTATTCCCAGTAGACTGGAGACAAATCCAAACCCAGTTTTGGAAAGCATACAGAGTGCTACAAATGCTATGAACTTGGACATGTGGCCGAAATTTTGCCCTCGGAACACTTACCAAATGGAATATAACCTTTCTGTGGGGTATTTTTCGCGCTGTGTTTCTACGGTTAAACACAACAATCCTTGCAGTTCAGAAGAGGAGGAGGAGGACTCCTATGTGGCCCTGCGAATAGGACAGCCTCCATGTGCAACAGAAGCTGCAGCAAAAGTTTAACCCATGGGGTCAGGAAAGACCAGAGATGAACAACAGCCCTGAGCGCATGGCACAATCGTTACAGGAATGATGACTAGCCTTGGGATGACAAAGGCTGCCAATACTGCCATAAGCAGAAAGCCAAGTGAGTCAGAAACAAAGAGTGTAGACTGGAAAAAGTTCTATGAGGTGTCCCAGAAAGACGTTCACCACCTAATGACCAAGCTAGAAATTTCTCAGCGAGAGGCTTGCACGCTCAAAACAGAGCTGGGTAAAGTAAAGCATCAAGTACTACAGGAGCAACTGAGTACCCAGTGGGTCCCCACCAAGCAGCATGAAGAGCTGAAGGCCACCCTGAGCCTTACCCGAGCATCACTGGAAGCAGAATACGAAAAAACAAGAAACTTCAGAACCTTGGAGTCTGAAAAGTTGAAGTTGGATAAAAGGGTTACAGAATTAAACCTGCAGAAAAGTCTAGAACTAAAGCAATTAGCGGAACACACGTCCCAGCAACTCACAAATCTGCAGGAGGAAAACCTCAAACTGGAGAAAGAGCAGGAGAAGCAGAGAGGGTGCTCCATCACCAAAAGTCAGTACACCCAGGAGAAAGAGGCATGGAAAACAGAAGCAGCAGCGATCCTAGCGGGAAAAACTGCAGAGATCCAAAAGCTGAAGGATGCGCTGACGAAAACACAGACCAAGCACTGGGAAGAGATGAAGGCCAATGAGAGGATCCAGCTGCAGTGGGGAGCTGGTCAAGATCCTGAAGGTGCACTGACAGCTGCAGGCCAGAAATGAAAAAAAGGAAGCAGGCTTAAGCCTTGCGCTGCATCAACTGAAGGATGTGGAATCATGACTCAACGCCAAAGAAGCTGAACTGGTAGCTGCATTGAGTGGAAAAATAAATACAGAAGGCCAGCTTTAAGACCTGAGGAAGGACCTGAAATCTGAGCGTGATGGCCGCAAGATGTCAGAGAAACAAAAGCATGACCTAGGCAGGGAGCCTGAGGCTCTGAAGACTGAGAGGGATGCTACATTGGATGCTATTGCTGCTCAATGGGAGGTTCCTAATACGAAGAAGACCCTTGCGGAGTCCGGAAAGAGGGCGGAAGAGTTAAAATGGAGTGAGGGCCTACGGAACAGGAATGCACAACTGTCTCCACTACAGCAAAAGGCATTGGCCGTTCCTATGTATCTGGATGCCACGGAAACTAATGTCCATAAAGACAACGGTATAAAGGAGACTGAGCACAAGAGGAAAAATATGGAGGTGCATTTTCACGATCTGCAGGCCCAGAAGGCCTAGTACTTGCCCCAAAAGAAGGACTCTTCAACTGGAAGGCAAGGAAAAAGAAAAGGTGGATGTCAGACCTGTCTGAGAAAGAGGCTGGTGCACTGTAATAGTGCACGGGCCACTCACAGGACAATGTTTCACTGGGGGAAGGGATATGTGATACCATCAGGTATCTCTAGGTGCTGGAGCAGCGCAGTAAGTGTACTATCCAACTCACACAGAGTTAATCCTCCCTGGAATGGCTGTTGCAGCTGCTGACTAATTAATTAGGATGGACTCCCTCAGTGAATAAGAAAGTGTTTAAGACAAACACAGAGTGATGCTACTCTGATGCGTGAGAGATTGCTGCCAGAGAGACACATGCTGAGAGACTGAGAGTCACAGAGAGTGAGAGAGACTGGCTGTTTTCCCTCAGAGATGGGGCAGAGTAGCGGTCTCCTCAGCTGTGGAAGTGACACAGTGGACCTACAGTACAGAGGAGTTTCTCTGAGCTTAACGTGGGGCTGAGTTCCCCTGAGTCACTACTTTGACTTCTTCAGGGACACCCTTTCTGTATGTGCACAATATTGTTATGAACCCTCGAGAAAATTATAGTATGTGATGAAGCTCTTTGGAAGAATCCACTAGGGACGCCATATGAGTAGATTTACAATTCAGGGCAGTTCAGTGACCTCCTGCATGTGACATGAGAGGGAGTGTGTTACTGTTCCGGTGTTTGGTGGAGATCACTGAGATGCGTGGTGGCTGTCATCCCAAAGCAATATTTATTTTCATACTGTACATCTTCAGTTCTACCTTTCCGGTTTCTGACTTCAGTCCCCTGAGCACCAGTGAGGGAAAATGTCTCTGTTTGCAGCAGAGATAGCCAAGGAATGTGGCATCTAAATACTGGCAGAAAAAACGTTTTCATTTACTTCCAGACTGGCTCCTACAGCAGCTGTGTCACCTTGAGCTACTGCGGTCGGGGATATATACAAAGGGGATACGAGGAATGTAGAGGGGGGTAAGACGGGTCATACGTACCAGTCCAGGACAGAGTTTTTCAGTCTTGGGGCAGACATTAGGAGGTGAGGCGTCTGGGAAAGAGAAGCTGTGGATCAGAAGGAAGGAGAATAACTGCTGATCAGGTAGAGTTAGGGATTGGGAGAAGGGAGTGAGTCTGCCAGGGAGGAGCTGGGAGTAAATGCAAGGGAGGTACTTCCTCTGAGCCTGAGGGGAAAAGGTTTCCAACTCAGGTTGGCGCACTAGCGACTGATCATTCTAAACTACGGCAGTTCAGGGGGGCTCCGATATTGCCCCCCTACATTTTCACATCGCTACAGTACACTGCATATGTATTGTATAGTGCTGCTACAGTAAATCATAGGTACTGTACATGTTTAATATAAGTCTAGCTTAAGTTTCTTCAATGTCCAGAAAGATTCATGTAGTGTCTTAGATCACATTGGCCCCATCCCTCTAAACTCCCCTGCAGCAGTGCAGATATCAGGTTTGTAACCTCAGTTCTTGTACAATCCTCAGGCCCAACTGTGGCTACATAGCTATGCTCAAACCTCCCTGCAGCCAGGCAATGCTCCAAGTGAAGAATGCATATCCCTGGTGAAGCATTCCTCACAGGAAGGGAATTCAACAGTCTCTGTGGCCTGGCGTTACCAAGAGGGGGCTGCTGGGGGAAAAAAAACATTGAAATCCACAGGCATATAATGTGACTTTTATCATGGGAGACCAATACGGACACAGAGTATCACATTACTGTAATTAAAAAGCTGCTGATTTAGAAAAGAAAGCAAAACACAATATGTAATAGCCCGCAGTTCTGCATGTAACATTTTTATTGTTGTGTTTTTGCAATCCTTGAATACTTTTATTCCTCGTTCCCTGCACGTGTCGCTCGGGGTTTGTGTTACAGCGAGCCAGCCCCAGCTCTCTGAATGGTCTCAGCTCAAAATTATAGGTTTCCTGGACTCCTACATGGATCCAGGAATGTGTGGCTCCGGCGATGGAATCAGATCCCCAAAATGTACATTTAGAAGCCAGCTCCGAGATTTGCAGGCCAGGGAAGATCTTTGATGTTAACTGTCGCTGACGGACTTTGCTATAAATAGCTCAAATCTGTTAGTTCAACAAGGAGTAATCCAATGTAACTGTTAAAAAAAAAAAAAGCTCTCCTCAACCTAGATAAAATGTGATATCACTGTAGATATCATACCAGTGTAACCCTGTTTCCCCCACCCAATCTCACTTAGGGCCTATCTCTGGGAAACTCACTCTGGTTACATGGTTGAGTGTGGTGCAAACCTGCTGGTAACAGGGGGCCGTGGGTCTCCCGCATGGTGTCATAGGGAAATGACAGGACAGGCTTCTGGGGTCTTGCCCGAATAGTACTCACAGGTGCAGCGCCTCCATCTCGTGCAGCCCCCAGGTGTATGGGGAGAAGTCTCTGCGGGAGAATCTTTTCACCCTCTTCCCAATAGACTTCACTCTCAGGCAGGAGGTCCTTTATTCTCAGTATATTCAGTACCACAGTTGATCTCAGCTTTCAGGGGTTTCCACCCTCAGGATGTCGCTGGACATTCACTCCCAGCCTACGTGAACTGAGAGCAGTCCCAGCTCTTCCCTTATCCCCTTGTGGAATAAGAGGAATAGTCTCCCACCGCTCCCCAAAGGGAGGGCACACAGTATGCAGTGCCCTGCACGCTGGTCACGCGTAGACTTGGCCTCTCTCAAGATAGAGGCAGACTGCTAAATACAGGAAGTGCAGTGACTTAAATACAGATTAAGTAGTCACCACCCCTGTGCCTCTAATTGGACACAAGCCTGATGACACTACCTTCTCTGACTCAATGCACTGCAAAGAGGGGGGAACACCCATGATTACTCCTGGCAACCTACCCTTGCTAGGCCTTATGCCAGGAGGAGGGCAGAATTATAGCCCCAAACCAATCATGGCTACACTAGAATATGATGGGGTGGGGGAGGGGTTATCAAAGAGGCAATGAATACTTGCCACATAGAAATGACAGCATATTTATGGAGAAAATGTAATCTGACCAGGTTCACACAGAGATGACAGAAAGGGGGTTATTCATTATAGTTCAATAGTGCTACTGGGATGCAATGGGGATCCACGGTTCACTGCCTGGATTGCCCTCCTATGATTTTGGCTTTTGGTGAGATAAGGGGAGGGGGAGAAGGATGTGGCTATAGAGCAGAGGTGCTCAACTTCAGTCCCCAAGCCCCCCAACAGGTCAGGTTTTTAGGATATCCCTGCTTCAGCGCAGGTGGCTCAATCAGAGGCTCAGTTGAAGAGTGAGTCTCTGATTGAGACACCTGTGCTGAAGCTGTGACTGATTGAGCCACCTGTGTGGAAGCTGTGACTGATTGAGCCACCTGTGCTGAAGCTGTGACTGATTGACCCACCTGTGCTGATACTGGGACTGAAAGAGCCACCTGTGCTGAAGCTGAGACTGATAGAGCCACCTCTGCTGAGGGTGGGACTGATTGAGCCATCTGTGCTGAAGCTGTGATATCCTGAAAACCTGACCTGTTGGGGGGAGGGGGGGGCTTGAGGACTGGAGTTGAGCGTCCTGCTATAGAGGAGAGTGGGGACTGCAGATTAATGTTACACTACATCCTACATACCATATGTAACGGAGTTTCCCTGGCCCAATCTCATATGAGCCCTACTGTATCTTCAGGAACCCAACCCATGTTACATGAGGTGTAGTGTGGTGCACCTGCTGGCTTACAGAATACCTGAGTCTCCCGCGATGTTATGGGGGATATCATCAGGACTGGCTCGTGAGGTATAGATGAGAATACATACTCACTCATGGTACAGCGCCTCCATCTCTTCCAGACCCCCAGCGTAGTAGGGAGGAGTCTCTGAAAGAGAACCTCTTTGCGCACCTTCTTCCCGAATTACTCCACAATCAGGACAGAAGCGATCTTTATCTTTGCCATCCTTTATTAACACCAGCAATGGCCGACTGCCCATCATAGCGGCCGGTCTCTAGCCGCACACTGTAGGTTGCCAACAAACCCAAAGGAAGTTCCTGGACACCAATCCTAGTCAGAGCCCTAGAATCTGTCCTTGCTCTTCCCTTACTCCCTGGTGAAGTAAGGGGAATAGCCTGTCACACCTCTCCCCTAAGGGAGGGCCACAAAACCTGCCAGAGCCCTAGCAGTTTGCTTGGTCAGGCTAGTCTCACTCAGGTGGGGTGAGACACTGTCTAAATTCAGGAAGTGCTGTATATTAAATAGATTCAATAATCCCTGTTAAGGGCAGGTTTGCCAGGAGTAATCATAGGGTTTGCCCTCACCTCTTGTGCTGTGTATTATTCAGTGAAGGAAGTGACATCAGGCTCTGTGTCCACTTACAGTGACACAGGGGTGGTGCCTACTGAATCTATATAATATGCAGCACTTCCTCAATTTAGTCAGTGTGCCTCACCATCTGAGTGAGGTGAGTCTGTCCAGCAACTTGTCAGGGCTCTGGCAGTGTTTGTGGCCCTCCCTCAAGGGAGTGGTGTGGAAGACTATCCCTCTTACTCCATTAGGGAGTAAGGGAAGAGCTAGACCTGCTTTCAGTGCCCTTGCCTGGGAGTGTACGGTCAGGGACTTCCTTTGGGTTGGCAACCTGAGATGAGCGGCTAGAAGACCGGCCACTCTGATGGGCGGCTGTCCATGTATGGTGACAATAAAGGATGCCAAAGAAAGATATCGCTTCTGCCTGTGTGTGGAGTCACTTGGGAAGAAGGTGCACATAGAGGATCTCTTTCAGATACTCCTCCCTACTACGCTGAGGGTCTGGAAGAGATGGAGGCGCTGTACCATGAGTGAGTATAACTCAGCATTACCTCATAAACCAGTCCTGATGCCATTCCCCATAATATCATCAAGTGGGAGAATCAGGAGTCCTGTAAGCCAGCAGGTGCACCACACTATTATGCCTTGCAAAACATGGGTCAGTGTCCACATAGGGGTGGCAATATGAGATTGGCCCAGGCAAACACCGTTACACAAGCAATGTCTAAATCCAACACCCACCACATACAGTATATACTGTATGTGTGTGTCAAAAGGAGTGATATTGGCTGTGACTAAATGTACTGTATACAGATGCAGTGCTGTTTAAAAGAGCAATCCAGGCCATATGCTACAGATGCAATCAGATTTATCTCCACCCTGCCCATGTGCTGGTGAACCGCGGACCACACATAGAGTGATCACAGGCTAATGGAGAGCAGGGGGGAATAACCCTTCAGGATTAACACAGTGGCGGTCCCTGCTTCTGAATGGGACTCCTGCTATGTTCATCCTACCGGGTTGCACAAGTGTGGAAGAGTTGCGCAGTGAGAGCAGACAGAAGTAGTTTCTTTTTCTGCACAGCTCTAAAAGGCGACCGCACTACTTTTTTAACATTTTAATTACATTATTGAAGCAGGGGGTCTCCGGAGATGAACCGCATTCATTCAAGTCCCGGAGAACCCCTGCTTCCCGAGTAACAGGCCCTGGTATGGGGTGCCGGTATCTACTGCATGTTTAAATGTCCTGGTCACGTGACGCGGGAGAATGAAACTTGAAGGAGATAGTGGCACCCCATACTGGGGCCTCTATCTCTGAAAACAGAGAGTCTCAGCTCCAGAGACTGCCTGCTTCCTGCTCCCACTACCCACCCGGGAGGCCTAACTACTTGCCTCGGGACAACTTCCCTCATCCCCTCTAACCCCATCACCACACACACAACTTGGCAATAGAACCAGTAGCCAAATGGCTAATAGCGCTTTTGCTCATTTGTGTAGCAAAAAAAGTTAAAAACACACAATTCAATTAAATTGACATTGAAATTCTGTACATTAAAATAAACAGTAGACATTAAACCCATTGCTTGCCACTGGGGTTACCTAGGCGCACAGGTGCACAGATAACCACATTGGCAATCAATGTAGACCCTACTACCCACCACCTCTACCTCCAACAACCCCCCATCTCACCCCACCACATACAGTAATGGTCAGAAACCCTATGATTCAGATCTGGATAAAAGCATACTTTCCCGTTAAAAATAAAACTTTAGGTCCTCGTCCTCGACCCGAAGATCTCCCTAGGGATGTAATAATGAGTTTTCATTATTTTAAAATAAATGAGGCATTTTACTCGGCAGCAAGAGGTACGTGAAACCTATGTTTTGATAATATCCCTCTACAAGTGGTCCAGGACCTCTCCCCCACTACCCTCTCCAGGCGACGGAATCTTCAACCTATAACGAAGCAGCTGAGGGAACACGGGATAAGGTACCGGTGGGCCTTTCCGCTCTGGCTCCTGGTCATAAAAGAAGGTGCGACCCATAAACTAAAAGATCTCATGGGGGCACTGGATTTCTTTGGGGGTTGGGATTCACTACGGAGGTCCACCCAAGCCGCGGGGGCCCAGGCCGGGCTGGGAGAAAGCTGGGTTGTCCCGCGATCGATGCAGATGAACAGAGGGTCCTTCAGGATTAGGAAAGGCCTGAGACTGGGGCCGCGGTGGACTCCGGATAAGGCTGCCCTCTCCCCGCTTCCTAGGACAGAGCCCCTCCTACACATCCTTAAGCCCCGTGAGCTACCAGCTTGTTACCCGATCATCGATTTCCCCCACTATCTCCCTCCGTGCCGGGGGGGGAAAGACAGACAAGGCCTGCCATTTCCATCTCCACAGTACTCTGGGGGCATACTCAGGACAAGAGTGGCTGGATGAGTACTGCCCCCGCTGGGTTTTTGCCCCTGGCCTGGAAATTGCCCTATTTCTGGATATTCTAGATCGGACCTATGATACTCTGGGGACTCATATATGATTTTGCCAACACTATATCTGTTTTGTACATACACTTTAGCTGGTTGAGGGAGCCTACATCTTAGTGATTCTTAACATGCCCATTTATGGCCCTCATGGGGATAAGGTACCTGTAAGTACCTAGGTTTAGCTGGGTCATTCGTCCTCATGGTTTGGGACCTCTCCAGATGACCTAACTGAAAGTGAGGCAGGTCTCTATTGTTAGCCCCAGAGCATCAGAAATGCTTAGATAATCTTTGGGGCTATGGCTTTATTCCCAAGTCATAATTGGCCACTTGTTTTACCCATGGTTGGCAGGCGAAATGGTAGCACTCCTACCATGATGTATACAAAGTAGGACCCCCAGGTAAAATACCAAAGGGTCAGGCTAAGGATCGATCAAAATGAAGTCACATGGTCACATTTTTTTTTTAAGAGTCATATCATACGTTGAGTGGCTACTAAGGTTTTCATGTCCGATTAATAGAATAGGTTTGACATTCTAATGGTTCTGAACTGTTTGTTACAATGGTTTTGAGTCCTTGTCGCGACTTGATGGGCCCTCTTCGCATCGGTGATCCGCTGTGCTCTCCCAAGAGGACGGCACATCGAGGCGTGCTGTCCCACTATTTCCCTTGGTTCTCTATCCTCCCATTTTAACCAAGGGTACCCAAGCTACGGGTCCCTAAATGCTCCTTTTTCTTCCACTACCCATCCCTGCCCCCTCCCAACAAGGTGCTACCCATCTACAGTCATGTTTTTTCCAACTTTACATTACTGCCTAAGGACACATACATGCCCCCACTTACACACACACACTCACACTCTTACACACACACACACACACACACACACACACACACACACACACACACACTGTGATGGTGAGAGGGTAACCAGGCTCACTAATAAAGGTTAAGCCTGTTTGGTTTCCTCTGATCCATGTTTTGGGATTCAAGAGTGTTAGCTCTTGTGCCTAACAGTTGTATTGTATAACCTGTAAAATATGCGACAGTATTTTATCTGGTAGTGTTAGGAACTGCGAGGTCTGCCTTGTCGTGGCTCGCAGGCTTACAATGCTTTGGCCAAAGGGTTAAACTAAATGACCCTTTTCAAGAGAATATATAAGTATTTTACTGTGTATTTTTGTCATATTGGATGTAGCATTGGGCTTCTCTGTCGCTTGTTGTATAGCTTTGCCACGCTCAATAGCTCTCCTTTTTGACACTTATTTGCATATATATTTTGTGGTTGCTGGGGTACTGTGTGTTGTTTGTTAATTTATTTTCAGCTGTTGGAGGTTAGTGGCTCCTCCTTCCCAGGGTTTTAAGCTCGCCCCTCCCCATTTCCCAAGTCAGCAGGTCTTTTTAATTCTACTGGATATAGATCCAATGTTGGTCTTTCTCCCTCCTAATAGAGGTAAATGAGAATTTTAATCCTAACAGAGGTATATTAGTATTTTATATGGTAGTGTTAGGACCTGTGAACTGGGTCTGCCTTGTCGTGGCTCACGGGCTTTAAATGCTTTGGCCAAAGGATTAAACTAAATTACCCCTTTTCAAGAGAATATATAAGTATTTGACTGTGTATTTTTGTCATATTGGATGTAGCATTTGGGCTTCTCTGTTGCTTGTTGTTAAAATATGCGACAATAAAGATTGTCTATGTTTTTGCCTTTCCAGGAGTGCCATCAAGCAGGGATTGCTACAGTAGGAGTTTCAAGGGGGGTTTTGCGGAAAAAGTGTTCTCAGAATGTGTCTATGTAGTCAGGGTCCAGAGTTGCTGGATACCCCAAAGATGTACACGGGAATCATGTCGGATTCCTGGATACATGTAGACACATTGTCCCGGCAATATCTCCCCTTGAAAACGCTTGCGCGACTAACCGCTAGGGTTCACTGCTTTAACACAGCCCAGAAAGGTAAATGGGGCAAAGGGATGTGAAGTGTCCCTGTAACTGTGACGGGTCCCTAGGTCAAGGGGGATACCTATGTAACCCTGGTCCCCAGCAGCCCCTGGAGACCCCCCTTCCCTGGCGCAGCTCGATCGCGGGTACTGAACAACCCGACGGCTGCTTCCAAGGGTGGGGGCTGGAGCAGGGAGCAGCGCGGCTTCTCCTGCCTGCGGCCGGTTGCCGGGGACGCGATCGGGCCGTTGCTAAGGCCGCGATCGCGTCTCTAAGGTCCCGGCGGTCGCAGAGCAGGGCGCCGCCATTGCGCTTCAAGTCGCGCATGCGCAGTGATCGCGCGAGGGCAGGAGAGCCCCAGATAGGTCGCGCATGCGCAGATAGGGGTAGGGAGCTAAGGCAGCTCTTAGGAGGTCGCGCGAGAGTAGGGAAGCATAGGGAGAGCTTGCGGCGGCCATTAGGAGTTAGTGTAGGCAGAGGGGAGGAGCGCACGCGGCCCCAATGTTATAGTAAGGGCCTCGGGACTACAATTCCCATGAGGCATAGCGAGGCAGGCACCAGGTGCTTGATAGGAGCCAATAGGGCTGTAGGACTGCCCTGGAGGAAAGAGATACATTTCCCGGGCTTTTGCATGAGTCACGTCAGTTGGAGCAGCGGAGCTGAAGGGGAAGGAAGGATGCAGGGAGTGAGTGCAGCTCCTGCATCCTGATAGGTACCCTCACCCTCCAGGTAGGCCCCAACTCCCCACCAGGTTAGTGGGTAACTGATAAGGGACGGCCCTAGATAGGGAGGTCGCCCTTAGTGTGTGTAAGGTGCAGGTTTGGCAGTGCCACAGCGGATAGTGCTGTGCGCACTGGCAAATAGGCACAGCGTGTGTGCAGTGGATGATTTGCTGCGGGATCCAGGTGGCTGTGTACGATTGCCAGCTGTGTGTGTGTCGCTGCATGTGCTGGGCGCAGTGTGTGCAGCGTGTGTGAATGTCTGCAGGCTGACAGTGTGAGCTGAGTGTTGGCTGCAGGTGCGTTAGGCTGTTAGGATTAGCAGTTACAGTTGAGACTGGGTAGCTAGGGGAAGGGGGGCAGGTTAATGTTCCACAGGCCCTAGGAGTTTTCCCCAAGCCATCCCAGGTTGCGGTTCCTCAGGGACAGGCCCTAGGTTAGGGTTGCTGTCACTCTAGAAGTAGTTAGGCAGAAAGCTGATAGCGGCGGTTGCTGTTCCCATGCGGTTGGTGTTGCCGTGATCGGTTGCAGTTCCCGTGGAGCGGTGGGACCCTCGTTGGGGTCCACCGGCAGAGTACCTGGAAAGGATCAGACGGACGTCTGACCCTTTGAGAAGAGTGTTGCAGGCCCGAGCATCGGAGTGCTCGGAAGGTATCAATATTATATGTGCACCAACAGGCCTAGAGGTTTTAGTGACTGCGCAGTCACCCAGTGACTATCTCTGTAGGAGTACGGGACATTGGGTGGGGTTCTTGGGACACTGGGTGGGATCACCTGGTGTCGGGGAATCGTCCTGCGAGACGTCACCACGGGTAGTGTCTCCTCGTGAGAGGGACACAGGTTATGATGTTATGTAATGGATGATGATATGTTCTATGTTCATAAGTAAATTCCTTAGTTATTATATAATCACTGACTGTGTGTGGTTTCTAATTGGGTTCCTATGTAGGGTCATTCTACACGTCCATAGAATCCTACATAGGTGGAGGCGCTGTAAAAGAAGATTCGTTCCAGAGGATTCACCCCAGGCTCTCATTAGCGGAGGCTCAGACCTCCTGTGAGCCTGCAGGTATACGCACCACACCGGTAACACTACATGTTCTACTCACCCACACTACATATGAGATTGGGTGGGGTGGAATACCCGTTACATTTGGAGGCGCTGCTGAGAGACACCTGGGGTGCCCTGTCCATTTTTTCTAAATTGTCCCGTCCCTATTTTTGTCACCATGTTTGTGAAGTCCAGAGACGAGGTCCTTGCCTGGGCTTTGCGGCAGTATATGGAACCTGGCCAGGTAGTGGCGGTAGGAGGCATTCCCGCTAGTATACCCGCAATGAAGGTCCGGGAGGGTATGTGTAAAATTCCTGGGTGGCCGTGGGCATGTGTCTTAGAGGAGGAACAAGATCCCACGTCCACATGGAAAACCATACTTTTTGTTGTAACTCACACTGAGGATATATGCCTGGCAGAGGCACCGTCCGCGCTGTTCATGCCCGGCGGCCCCTCAGAAGGGTACCCCCTAGTCTATGCCGACCCAGCAAAATGGCGTCTCCCGCCAAATCAGGAGAGCGCACGTGCTGCTGACTGCAAGCCTGCACAGAAAGATGTCGCAACATTCTGTCCGGGTTTGGCGCGAAAATCAGAGCCCCTCCCCTGTGCTGTGAGTGACTCAGTGCAGAGCGAAAACCAATCCCTTGTAAAAAGTGCCCTTCCTTTAGATTCCACCAGGGGGAGCAAGCACGGTTATCTTCAACCATACGTGGACGCTGTGATAGACACTCTGATCTCTAAGGATGAGGATGAGATAGACTCTCTGTTCTATGATGAGGATGAGATAGACTGTCAGGGGATACACCCTAATGTGTATGTGCCCTGGCGAGCGCCAGGAATAGATCTCCTTATGCTACTGTGCCCCTGCTTGCAAGAAGCCTATGAGGAGGGAGCCGTCATGTCCCAAGTGCCACTAGACTTCAGGATCACCGAGGTAGATGGGGAGCCGTGTACACAGTGCTTTAGCCCCACCTGTGACTGTTCTAGGGGAGCACTGGCGTGGGAACCTAAATGTGATTGTTGCGGTGCAATTTTCTTGATGCCTATTGTACCCCAGCCTACAGAGCCAGCTAAGGAGCTAAGTGAACCCTTGGCAGAGAAGAGTGCGGCTGCAGTGGAGGTACCGGAGCACGCCAGCTTTGTACCCACAACCACTGGCTGCATTTTAGGAGAATCTGGTGACTACCTTGCGGAGGATACTGTCATGATATCTTCCGGGGAAAAGGTGGAAGTCCCATCGGTGGCGATGCGCCTACCGGCGAACCACCCCAGCGGTAATGCAGAGGATACAGAGTCTGCTGTGGTTCCGTGTACCCTGGAAGAGGTGTCTTCCGATGTTGCGGACCCTGCTGTGGGCCCGTGTGCCCTACAATGGTCAGTCCGACCTACTACAGAGGTACCCTCGGTCCTAGAATGGGGACCAGTACCTAACGCCGACAAGGGTGAGTCGACTGCCCAAGGGGTGTCGGGGGTGAGCCTCCAGGTGACCGCGGAGCATGATGGCTCCTTAAGTCTGGTCGCCCGGGTGAAGGGTTCCCCTCTGCATCGCGTCCTGGCGGAGGTGTCCTCACTAGAAGGTAGCTGTCCAGAGGAGAGAGTGGACCAGTGTCTACCGCCGATCCTTCCGGAAGAAGGGAAGCCCATCGTCAGCCAGCCGAGTGGTAAGGAACCCCCTTGTTCCTCACAGACTCCGATGGAGGTGGCCGTGAAGAAGGCCAAAGCTATGGTTCCTGAGCGGAGTGTGAGCCCGTGTGCTCCGACACAAGTGGTCCCAGGACTGGGATCCAACGTTCCCGAGTTTTCAGCGCGTAAGTGGACTGCCCCAGAAGTGCCAGGGGCAGGTTCCGATACCACCAAGGTGGGAACTGACAGCGTCCCCGAGGACCTGTTAGCCACCGTGATTCACCGCAGGGGTAAGGTGTCTACTTTTCCCCCCCTGCCAGGTGAAACCGAGACATTTCCCAGTGCTCGCTTCTCAGTGGAAGCCTCACAAGTCCGTAGGGACAAGGACTGTGTAAAGGACGATCCAGGGAGACTGGCCTCCTTTACGCCCAAAAAGGAGCGTGCCATTCGCCAGGTGGTGGACCGCGGGAAAGGTCCTGGCCTCCTGGTCTACCGCATCCCTGCCGCGGATGACCGGGTAAAGGTCTGCTTCAGAGACACTGTGCTACTCCTTCCACCAGGGGGAGGAAGTAGCGAAGAGCCAGTAGCTGTCGCCTTAGAGTGTGCTCTCCAGGAAAATTTTCTGGGGGAGGCTCACGGACGCAAAAGTGAGGTACCCCCATCTGATCTGGTAGGGGCACCCCACACATGGTCTCAGCCAGTCTCGGGTATTATTGAGTGTGATGTACCATGTAATCTGAGATGTAAGTTCGACTTGTGTTGTATATTCTGTGTACTGCATTTTCGTTATATAATGTTTGTGCCTGATTATACTTGCTATCCAAGCGAGGACGTTGGAGTTCCACCAGGGGGAGAGTGTAACCCTGGTCCCCAGCAGCCCCTGGAGACCCCCCTTCCCTGGCGCAGCTCGATCGCGGGTACTGAACAACCCGACGGCTGCTTCCAAGGGTGGGGGCTGGAGCAGGGAGCAGCGCGGCTTCTCCTGCCTGCGGCCGGTTGCCGGGGACGCGATCGGGCCGTTGCTAAGGCCGCGATCGCGTCTCTAAGGTCCCGGCGGTCGCAGAGCAGGGCGCCGCCATTGCGCTTCAAGTCGCGCATGCGCAGTGATCGCGCGAGGGCAGGAGAGCCCCAGATAGGTCGCGCATGCGCAGATAGGGGTAGGGAGCTAAGGCAGCTCTTAGGAGGTCGCGCGAGAGTAGGGAAGCATAGGGAGAGCTTGCGGCGGCCATTAGGAGTTAGTGTAGGCAGAGGGGAGGAGCGCACGCGGCCCCAATGTTATAGTAAGGGCCTCGGGACTACAATTCCCATGAGGCATAGCGAGGCAGGCACCAGGTGCTTGATAGGAGCCAATAGGGCTGTAGGACTGCCCTGGAGGAAAGAGATACATTTCCCGGGCTTTTGCATGAGTCACGTCAGTTGGAGCAGCGGAGCTGAAGGGGAAGGAAGGATGCAGGGAGTGAGTGCAGCTCCTGCATCCTGATAGGTACCCTCACCCTCCAGGTAGGCCCCAACTCCCCACCAGGTTAGTGGGTAACTGATAAGGGACGGCCCTAGATAGGGAGGTCGCCCTTAGTGTGTGTAAGGTGCAGGTTTGGCAGTGCCACAGCGGATAGTGCTGTGCGCACTGGCAAATAGGCACAGCGTGTGTGCAGTGGATGATTTGCTGCGGGATCCAGGTGGCTGTGTACGATTGCCAGCTGTGTGTGTGTCGCTGCATGTGCTGGGCGCAGTGTGTGCAGCGTGTGTGAATGTCTGCAGGCTGACAGTGTGAGCTGAGTGTTGGCTGCAGGTGCGTTAGGCTGTTAGGATTAGCAGTTACAGTTGAGACTGGGTAGCTAGGGGAAGGGGGGCAGGTTAATGTTCCACAGGCCCTAGGAGTTTTCCCCAAGCCATCCCAGGTTGCGGTTCCTCAGGGACAGGCCCTAGGTTAGGGTTGCTGTCACTCTAGAAGTAGTTAGGCAGAAAGCTGATAGCGGCGGTTGCTGTTCCCATGCGGTTGGTGTTGCCGTGATCGGTTGCAGTTCCCGTGGAGCGGTGGGACCCTCGTTGGGGTCCACCGGCAGAGTACCTGGAAAGGATCAGACGGACGTCTGACCCTTTGAGAAGAGTGTTGCAGGCCCGAGCATCGGAGTGCTCGGAAGGTATCAATATTATATGTGCACCAACAGGCCTAGAGGTTTTAGTGACTGCGCAGTCACCCAGTGACTATCTCTGTAGGAGTACGGGACATTGGGTGGGGTTCTTGGGACACTGGGTGGGATCACCTGGTGTCGGGGAATCGTCCTGCGAGACGTCACCACGGGTAGTGTCTCCTCGTGAGAGGGACACAGGTTATGATGTTATGTAATGGATGATGATATGTTCTATGTTCATAAGTAAATTCCTTAGTTATTATATAATCACTGACTGTGTGTGGTTTCTAATTGGGTTCCTATGTAGGGTCATTCTACACGTCCATAGAATCCTACATAGGTGGAGGCGCTGTAAAAGAAGATTCGTTCCAGAGGATTCACCCCAGGCTCTCATTAGCGGAGGCTCAGACCTCCTGTGAGCCTGCAGGTATACGCACCACACCGGTAACACTACATGTTCTACTCACCCACACTACATATGAGATTGGGTGGGGTGGAATACCCGTTACACCTAGTTACTGCCCAGGTCACCCAGAACCTATATAGGGGTTCCAGGGGTCTCCAACCATAGATGTAGCAGCCGTTATTGGTCCCGTTGGCGGGTGGGGGCCACAACACGCCAGCAAATCCCACTGTGCAGGGATACTGCGCTACTGAATTCACAAGCACAGCTTCAATTACACATGCTACATCTGTGGCCTTTTATGTATTCCAATTAGACCAATGGTAACCACGGTATTTCCCAGAGCTCTTCACCCAACTAGGAAATGTGTTCCTTGAGAATATGCATTGACACGCTAAAATACAGGTGCTGTAGCCATGTATAAAGAATAATCTGTTTACTCGTTTTTCCATGTTATGTGGTGTGTGTTGCCAAGTAGAGTGATGACACAATACATTCTGATAGAGTTTACTTCTGGTAGAGTTTACTTCTATATCTTGTCCCACAGCCAAACAATGTGACCTCTGGACGAACCCAATAAAAGTGTCTTTTGGAGCCCAAATTGTGCTAGTTCCACATCTGTGAGGAGTTCCAGTCTAAATTCCCCTTATGTTTAAAAGAGGAAATGAGAGAGGAACAGGGAACCGAAATTGTAAAAACTGAAAGAAAATAGGAAAAGTAAGAACAGGGAAACTGAAAGCAGAGAGCTGGGCATAAAAGGAAATACTTTGCCATTTGTCAATTAATAAAGGTATGGTTTGGAAATAGATACTGTAGGCTGTACTTGTAGTATCACAACAGTTCTTTCTAAAAAACGTTATTTTGTTTGTTCAAGTCACATGCAAGTTTCAAAGATAATTTATTTATAAAATGTTTTACCAGGAAGTAATACATTGAGAGTTATCTCTCGTTTTCAAGTATGTCCTGGGCACAGAGTTATAATGACAAATACATGGTTACAAATACATAGTTACATTAAGTGAACAGGGTTATACATTATAGACAAGACATTGCATGCACAGTTATATATTATATACTATAGGAGTATGTAACAGTTACAGACCAGATAAAAATGAGAGGCAGCTTTACTTTTGAAAGAACATACAGTAGACTGGTGGCGGTAGTGAGAGTCTCCGGTAGACTGTTCCAGTTGTGGAGTGCATGGTAAAATATCCTGGGATGTACAGATATAATCCCATTAACGAGAGACCCAGAGGCTTTAGAAGAAGGGGCAGCATGATTGACGCCAAGGGGCATTGGAGACAATAGGATGGTTTGTGTGGGATCAGTATATGGGTGGTGGGAGGAATTAAAAGGGGTCAGAAGTCTATATAAGAGTTGATCTGGGGATGGATCTTCCTCTGGACTAGTGTAAAGCAGATGCAGCAGAAACTTAAGCATAGCGGATCCTTGTTGCATAGCCCAGCGGAGGAGCAGCAGAGTGAGGATCGGTTCAGCAGCAGGAGATATCGGAGACGAGGCCTTGCTGACCAGTCTGGAGGGCCAAGAAGGAAAGCAGAGAAAAGGCCTGGTTCCTGGAGAAGATATTGGGAATTGATTCGGTAGGTGCAGGGGCAGGTCGGACGGAGGCGCTGGAGAGGTCACAGGAGGAGTGGAGAGGCAGTGAGAGGACATTGTACACCAGGAAGTGGTGATGTGGCCTACATGATGCTTCAGGCAGTGGCTTGGAAGGTGAGAGGTGACCTTTGGGGGTTGGGGCACTGGAGCAGAGGTAGGGATGTAGGCGATCCTGCCCCCACAGAGAGTCTGAGCAAGGTTACTTTGAGGATGGTGATTGAAAGGGGGACTCTGGTGTTGGGGGTAGTGGGGCCTTAAAAAGGTATGCTGCCTGCAGAGGGAATACAGGGAGGGTGGCATCAACCAGAGGTTCCTTGAGATGTTTCCATTGCTGGTGCAGGTGGTGCCGTGTGGTGAGGATTTAGATAATTGGGAGGAGATTTTGAGATCTGACAACATTGGGGTGGTTGCAGAAATTAATGGGATTTCTGCATCTTCCCTACTGTGGTAATGTTGCTCCACACTGTGGTATTGCAGCATTTGAATTTTCCAATAAAACGGTCTAAGACTGACCGTCAGGGAAAAGGGAAATGGATTACACTGAGCTTGGTGGGAGCTCCATTTGCCTGGTAAGGATGGTGGGTGCTTATTTGGCGTTAAACCCAAGGCTGGAGACTTCTTGCTACTCCTTGAAAACAATTCTGTGCTGTCACATTTCCAATTTGAGAAGGTTCTGAGGATGTCCTTGTTTAAATTGGGTGTTGGGTGATTTAAAGGTGAGTTCTCATTCTTCTAGGATGGGAGCAGCGTCAGAAACAGTGTGGCTGGGTTTGAACAAGAAATCAACAACGTGGGTAGAAAGGTGGCTTCCGGCAAGGTTTATGGGTTACGTGAGGCCGTGTGTGCGCTAGTTTGTTTTATGTTATAGCTTGCTCCCAAATTCACGCCCGGATATGCAGAGACTCATACGTTCACTGGGCAGCAAAAAGAGTGGAAAGTTTTGGTTGTATTTGTTGGATATGAGGGGCAGGAAGGTGTCACAGCTTGTGCCTAAGTTATAGAGGAGAAAGCATGTGTAGGGGGAGAAAAAGATATTCCTAACAGTGTACTCAGAGATATACAGTGACACTCTCCATAAACATGTACACCTTGATCAGACTATTTTTGAATACTTAGCTGTATGTCTTATGAATTTGAATGTTGTCATTTTGTTTGGTTAACTTGCCATGTTTGCGTAGTCTTCCAATTTGCTATATGACTCGATTTGTCAATAAATGGTACTGTTATGAATATCTTTTTCTCCCCCTGTTCCTTCATTATTTCTTTAAATTCCATGTGCACCATCCACGATTAAACTTGAATAATTGCCATTATAGACTAGGAACCTTGAGCTGGTATCTGGATATCTTCTCTGTGTTTATCCAGTGTTGTTGTAATTACCATTGCAGACCAATTGTGGATTATCTCACAAACAAATAATAATGCAATAATAACAATTAATACTTCGCTCGACTACAGTATTTGACAATTTTTTTTAGAGAAATTGTCATACATTATTTGAGTTTATGTGAGTAAACAACATACAGTAATGAAACTAAATTGTTTTACTATTCTATGTAAGGCATCAGCCTAATGCTTTATGGTAATACATACATACTGGAAGATAGTGTAGATATTTGCATGTCCGTAATCTAAATATCTTCCAAACACAGGGCCATTGTATTAAGCATCCCAAGGAAACATTGCTCAAAAAAGGACTGACTCTGTGCTCGTCTCACCTCCTGTCCCTATACCTCCTTCTTCTCTTGGCTGCAGGAGACATTTCTCCCAACCGTGGGTCCTTGCCACATCTCGCTTGCTCTCGTTCTCGACTACCAACCCTCTGATCTGTAATGTTTAAAAACCCCAACCCCGTTCAACCTGATACCTATCCCCCTCTCAGCCCTTGCTTCTCTCCCTTTCTCATGTGCTCTCTGGAATGCTCGCTCTCTCGCTATCAAAATTTTAGCTGTACATGACCTGTTCTTCTCTAGCTCTCTTCACCTTTTTGCACTCACTGAAACCTGTCTCTCACACTCTGACCCAACCCTGGAGGAATCTCTATCCTATGGTGGTATTTCCTTCTCACACATACCTTGCCCCTTGGGACACAGGGGTAGAGTTCTCTCTTCTCACTAAGTTTTAGCCCTTACCCGCAGTACACCTGCTTCACTGACATTCCCCTTCCCCTCCCCTGTTTTATCAGTGAACAATTTGAAGAGCATAGAAGAAGTTAAAAGAGGAGAATCCATTCCTGGCATTAACCTCCTAAGAAGCCTGCATTAGATGTAGGGAGGATTTACAAGTTTCATATATCTAATGCCATCATAAATGTACAGTATGCAAGAACAATATACAGTATTACACAGTGTTACATTTTGCAATCTTTATACTTGGCTTCTTATTTAGGATGTCTTAAATACTGGAAAGGTTTGGAGAGCATGTGTGATACATGCAGATACCGTACAGAATACTTGTAATTGTTTCTCTCTTTGCTATATACATTAGTTAGAGGACAGTAAATTATATAGCTATGAGAAAATATTTCCCCTGTCAATGTCTTCAGCATTCACACAAGCTAATTCTCCAAGGCCAATGTGCTATTGTCTTGGTAAAATGACAGAACCAAAGATTCTGAGTAATTTCCTATTATATAAATATAACTGTAAGAGTTCTAAATAATAATAATAATAATAAAAAATAAAAAAAAAACCCAATAAGAAACGTAGACAACAATTGTTAGCCATGAAATCACTTTCCATGTCAGGCTTATTAATAGTGAGGAAATGTGAGTTTTACGAGCAATCTGACATAATCCTGGCCTGCGCTACTAATGATCTGGTGTAAAGACGTACCCCAAAACCCGCACAAGAACAACAACAGCTGTGTAGATAATTATAAAACAGTAAAAAAAAAAAAAACATAAGTTACCTACTGTCCATTGAAAATTCCTGCCAAATGTTTGCAGACCAGGCCTAATCCCCTTCAGATTTACACTTTCCAAGTTTTGCTTGATCTCTCATCTGTTGGGATGCAGATGAAAGTTGTCAGAAATAGATCTTCCCACTCTCAATTTCTTGTTCCCTCCTTAGAGACACTGTCTTACTAAACGTAATACCAGTTTATTGCTCCTAAGTTCCTATAAAGTCCTCCCTATCTGAAACGCAGCCTAGAGAAGAATTTGAGGCCTGCCCTGTTACTTATAAGATTTGTTTTATTCGATATTATTTGGTATACTTGTACCCGGCTGATGATATACTCCCTGCTTTGCAAAATGAATTACAACACTAGTTGAACAAGGGAATACAACATAAATGAAACAACTATTTCAACTGTAGAAGTAAACAACTAATGTTGCACGGCAGGTGGTTTTTGGTACAGTATATACAAATACTTAGGGGTCATGCACTAAGCTCCGTTAAGTCACTTTTAGAGCGCAAAGTGCTCTTATAACATGAGTTGCGCTGAACCCGATGCACTAAGCAACACAAACAGGCACTTTGCGCTCTAAAACTGACTATTTTCTGGAATTTTTTCTAAGTCCAACTTTGCTCGTTCGTAACCCTGTTTGCATTAAATTCTGCCCTTAAGCGGGATGCACTAAGCAACGCAACCTTAGCATACGCGAAAGTTGCGTTGATCAGAACACGTCAGCTTAAGGTAGACGCAAAAAAGCTGGACTTAGAAAAAATTATTGCTTTAAATTTTTGCATGTGCAAAACCCATACAACAGGCCGGTCCCCGAGGGAGCCCGGGGGTCGCGCGGGTGTCCCCGGCTGACCCCGCAGGGGTCCAGGGATCCCCGGCTCACCAAGCGGGGGTCCCCGCAGGAGTCTGGGGGTCCCCGCGGCCGTCCCGGGGTCCCTGCGGGAGTCCCAGGGTACCCGCGGGCCTGCGGTACCAATGTCGCGCCTCCAAAAATAATAAACAATATTTATAACTAAATACACCCCCCTAACACATACTATACAGTAATGGGCAAAATTACTATTATCCACATATGGATAATAATGCATTTGCCCATGTTAAAGACATATAACTTTCAATAAATACAGTAAAAACATATTACACTTACCTTTTACAGGCACCCACGATGAAGGCCGTCTTCATCCTCATCTTCATCCTGCCCATGTCCCTCCAATGCTGCAAAACATACACAAGAATAAAAACAGCCAATGTAATGTCCCCTAACCCCTTAATCACCAGAGCGGTTATTAACCGCTACAGTCATTAAGGGGTTAACCCACCCTCACCCACCACTCGGGAGGCCTACATACACTCCCCCACTAACCCTCCACCCCATGAGGCCTAACCACCCTCATCCACTACCCAGCCGGGAGGCCTACCCACATACCCTTGGGTCCAATACCCCCTTTCCCCACCCCCAGTACCCACAATAAAAACAATACACTGCCCCACAATAAACATCATTCTATTTATTAAATACATAACCCACCCCCTGCGCCCCCCCATAAATACATGATTTATTCTTTTACATACAGGGTTCATACCCCAGGCCCATGGGAGTCCCCGGTGGGCCTAACGGGTAACCTCACAGACCTACAGAGTTCCAGCATCATGTTTCACACAGGGTCTGGAGGCCTGTTGGTGGGTCCCGCCAGGTCTCTGTAATGGTATAAAAAACAAAACAACCCGCTTCGTGGCCGCGACTCAGAGCGCCTCGTCTCACTCTGATGACGTCACTGCTCGAGCGCCCCTTCTCCTCCCCACATATCCCCCCCACATATCCCCCACATATCCGTCGTATCACAAGTGCAGTAACTCCACCCTACGCGCGTTTCGTGACTACTGACAACACTTCTTCAGGGGTAATGGAGTGTTGATGGTAATAGGTGCTATTTAAACACATTAGGAAATGCCCGCAGAGATCCCATTGGATAATTACCCTACTAGAAACTCCTGTTCATTGCCTAACACATGAAATCAATCGGACTTAATAGAGGGGATTCAAGCCAAGTCTTACCTCCATCTGCAGCACCCCGGCACCCTCGCACGCAAGCGGACGGCACGTTGTATCCTGTGCATAGGGACTAACGGCATGTGAGTGTACTGTTGTTAAGCCCTGTAGTTTTTTTATATTAAATGTTACGGTATCATACCATTAGTTCCTTTGTTCTTTTCCTCCACTCTGGGTTGTGTTGGTGAGAGGCCTCTATCTGAGAAGAGGAGGCATCCCGCTTGACACCTAATCCAGAATCAGGCAACTGGGGAGAAGTTAAAGATACTTTTTGATGCCTTTTTATATCTATTTTTAAGTAAGTAGCTGGCAACGGTGGGGGAGTCAACGATTGACCAGAAGTACTGCGCAATGGTTGTTTTGTTTTTTATACCATTACAGATCTGATTCAACCACCACCAAGGACTCTGAATGCGATTGGATTTTGGTTTTATTATCCTTATCACTGATCATTTTGGACTTCATTTCCCTGTCAGGTTATATACCAGAGATTGCGCCAAGGACTTTTCTGTCTGTTTGTTTTTGTTTTCTGTTTGTACACCTCCGACACATACAGTATTATTCTTAGCTCCTTAATTTGAAAATACAGCTCAACCCCCTTATAACGCTTTGCTTGGGGTCCAAAGAATCACACCGCGTTATAAGCGGATCGCGTTAGAAATAATGTACAATTGTATGCATTGTACAATAAAGTATTTAAGATACCAATAATCGTGTTGTAAAATATTCATAAGTACGAAAATTGGGAGCCACGCTTGCATCGCGTTATAAGCGGATTCACGTTGTAACAGATCGCGTTATAACGGAGTTGAGCTGTACTAATCCTCTCTACACTCCACCTGAATACTCCCTACAGTATACAGTAGCTCCACCCAGTCTCATCAATTTAGGATATATGTTTCTCTGTAACTGTATTGCCACATTACACTTGGAGAAGAAACCTTACAACAGCTCAGTACACAGTAATTTCATCTTCTGTTGGTCTGCTAATCGGCATAAGAAACTTTATTGATTCTGCGCTATATTGAGAAACAGCAGGAGACATACACTGAGAGTCTGAGACACACAGGTCCGGATACATCAAACTCCATTAAAATGGAGTTAATATTGCAGCCAGTTTTGATATTTAACCCAAAGACGTGATGTGGGAATTAACGTGATCGTTGTGATTGTTAAAGAATTTTTATATAAAAGGATTCGTTAATATCTATTATAACAATATAAAACTCTGACTGAGGTCCTCACTCTCTCCCGTCTTGATTACTGTAACCTCCTGCTGTCCGGCCTTCCTGCCTCTCACCTGTCTCCCCTACAATCTATCCTGAACTCTGCTGCCAGAATCACTCTACTCTTTCCTAAATCTGTCTCAGTGTCTCCCCTCCTGAAATCCCTCTCCTGGCTTCCTATCAAATCCCATATCATACACTCAATTTTCCTCCTCACTTATAAAGGTTTACACTCTTCTGCCCCTCCTTACATCTCAGCCCTAATTTCTCACTATCCATCATCCCGACTCTTGCGTTCTGCTCAAGGATGTCTTCTCTCTACCCCCTTTTGTATCTAAAGCCCTCTCCCGCCTTAAACCTTTCTCACTGACTGGCCCACACCTCTGGAATGCCCTTCCCCTCAATACCCGACTAGCCCCCTCTCTATCCACCTTTAAGACTCACCTTAAAACACACTTGCTCTGATACTATATACCTCATACATAAAGCTTGGCCCCTTGCATACGCACTTACCAGAACGCCATCCTACTGTCTATGTACGTTCTACCTACCTACCAATTGGATTGTAAGCTCTTCGGAGCAGGGATTCCTTTTCCAAAATGTTACTTTTATGTCTGAAGCACTTATTCCCATGACCTGTTATTTGTATTATTTGCTATTTATATGATTGTCACGTGTATTACAGCTTTGAAGCGCCATGTACACTAATGGTGCTATATAAATAAAGACATACATACATATATACAATAATATTATTATTATTATTATTGAAAGACCAGTAACCAAACACACTCTGATGAAACCCAAAAGGTTAACAATGGCTGTCTGTGAGTAGGGTTACTGGCTCTGCACTTCTTTAACCCAGGCTGCTGAGTGCTGAACAAATTGTGTAATACGGCAGGTGTAAATTTACAGGGATCCATACTAACATGGACAAGAAGCAAAAAAGTGGCACTCTGTGAGTGCTCATTTGTATGTTATTACCCAGAATCCATGGCTGCAGTGGAAGCGCTGTATGCTAAGAGATAATGGGGAGAGGCAGGGTTGCAGACCTGTCTGAGACGTGACTGTGCTCACAACGTGGGGTTTGTATTTGCTGTAGAAAGTATACACATATTTATGGCAGTCAGGGGAGAAGGTGACAGCTGGACATGCCGTAATGATTCCAGTCTCTTTGAGCGTTGCTCAAAGTTTGTCTCTGCTTTACTGCTCTCCTCAAAGGAACCAATGTATGCGAAGTCAATCACTAGAACGACCGCTATACCGTGTGTCCCTGCCAAGCTCCTATTTGATCCTCTTCCCAGACAAAAAGATAGCAGACAATTATGAACCAAAGCAATGTTTGCCAGATCCCATAATTGTTTGATTTCGGGATTCAGTGCCAGAGACCTCCTGCTTTTCTGTATTGCGGTGAATGAATCTTACCAAAATCTTTAACGTTGCCTTGCATTATGCTACAAAGTTCCAGTCTCTGATGTGGTCAGCCCTCAAATGTGATTGAGTATGCTTTATACTATGCTGTTGATTCAGAACTTTGCAGAGAACTAAACCTAGGGTGCTCAACTCCAGTCCTCAAACCCCCTCCCCTCCCCCCAACAGGTCAGGTTTTCAGGATATCCCAGCTTCAGCACAGATGGCTCAATCGGAGGCTTAGTAGATGACTGAGCCTCTGATTGAGCCACCTGTGCTGAAGCAGGGATATCCTGAAAACATGACCTGTTGGAGGGGCTTGAGGACTGGAGTTGAGCACCCCTGCCCTAAACTATACACCGCACTACCAACAAGTGGAACTGCTCTCAAAATTCATACTGTGGTCCTCACTGAGGCCCATATTTAACATGCAGTGAACAGTCTGCTCCATGTCATAGAGGGGGAGGCCCCCATTCTGCTTGAAGTACCATTTCAATGGGGCTTTACAGGAAGAAGACTGCTACACCGTTGTTTAAACAGGGGTCTAACTGGTGGCCCTATGGCAATTCTGTGCAGTAACCAGGAATATATCAGATATACTCACAACTCTGAGTCACCCTTTTATTTCGTTATCGACTTGTTATGACACTAGGAGAGTGATGGAGGGCTACAAATTAGGTTTACCTTGGGGCAGTGTATCAGAAGAGTCTGTTCACCTTGCCAAAAAATGTAAGGGGGAGGCTCACATAGATACAATTAAATTTGTTTTATTGGATCACATAAGACCCTCGATACAAGAATAACACACCTACGCGTTTCGGGCTAGCACGCCCTTTATCAAGGTATCCACGTAGTATATGTGGAGTCCAGCTGCGGATTGTTCATTAAGGTTTATGGATACAATTAACTCTTGAAGCACCATTTTTTTCACCTTTCACCATGAACCGCTTAGTATTCAAAGCACGTGGGCGAATGAAGGTCACAATTTTGGTAACGACCGCCATTGCATCATGTAACGCTGGCAAGATGTCCTTTGCTGATAATGTTTCTCAACACAACAGACACAGTATACAAAGTAAAAGGGAGCACCGTCAGGGGTTATGCATAACAATCAGGATAAAAACATTCATTCCTGAATATTCATCCATTATCCTGACCTGCTGATGTAACTGATAATGTCGTCAGACTTAACAGCTCGGCGTTTCTCTTTTTGATTAATACAGGCATACCCCGCATTAACGTACGCAATGGGACCAGAGCATGTATGTAAAGCAAAAATGTACTTAAAGTGAAGCACTACCTTTTCCCACTTATCGATGCATGTACTGTACTGCAATCGTCATATACGTGCATAACTGCTGTAAATAACGCATTTGTAACAGGCTCTATAGTTTCCCCGCTTGCGCACAGCTTCGGTACAGGTAGGGAGCCGGTATTGCTGTTCAGGACGTGATGACAGGCGCATGCGTGAGCTGCCGTTTGCCTATTGGGCGATATGTACTTACTCGCGAGTGTACTTAAAGTGAGTGTCCTTAAACCGGGGTATGCCTGTATTGCACTGTGGGGGATTTTGATTCAACTATGATAGTGCCGTTCAGGGCACTATTGCACAGAAACTCCTACTGAAGTCCCAATGATTAATCCCCCGGTGAGAGCCATTCTGGCTTGTGATGTCACTCTCATGTGTGCTTTCATCATCATCACTGAGTGTATTCTTTAAGTTCTCACAAAGCTGTTAATGGACATCGACATTACTTTGCAGTACTTGGCACCGTACTTTTGATTGCTGCCTGGCCATTCCCTGATCTATTTAGTAATGTTGTCCCTTTTTCCTTAGATTCTCCACATACTTGATCGTGGCCTTGTTAATAAATGCCCCACCTGAGAAGGGTTTCCCGTTATTTCTTCCAGAATTCCTGATTAAAACCTAGCACCCATTAACGTGCTTGATGCCTTGGCAAATCTCCTTCCCGGTTCCAAAACCTTCCACCCATTTCCCATTTTGATGTGACAATAAACCTTCATGATTTATTTCAACATGTCTTTTGGCACCATGCACTTCACGCTACACAGCATGAACACAGCACACATTGTCCTACTGCCTCACTCAACCCTACTGTACTGTATGTGGGGGTCCATGTTTCCTGAAAACTGTTGTCCACAGTCCAGTCTCTTCAACATTTTGAGGTTTAAAAATTAGTTTTTCAAAGTATTAAATCATTTGTAGAGAAGTTTTCTAGCTGACAGTTGGGTTGCTCCCAGCAGACTTGCCGTACAAGAAACAGGTCGGTACACTAGGGTGGTACAGGTGCGCCAAGCACGAGCCGAAACCAGAATGGAGGAAACTGAGATGACCGCCGGGCCTGGGAAGAAGAGACGGGAATGATTGTTCATAATTGAACACAATATTTTGGGGGGAAATGTAAAACAATGAGCACCAAATTAAAAGAAAATCAGCGTAGGTTTAAAAATGTGCCAAGTACGAGTTGTTTGTATGTTGTCAGTCGGTGTGAGACAGGTGCAGAACAGAGCATGTTAGAACTTTTCAAAGGTTTTGGGTAAAAAATGGCTCACTGCAATTGCACTTTTTCATAAAGAAAGCATTGAGCAATAAGGGAAGTGGAGCGTGACTCTTGGCCCGAGTGATTGTGGGGAGAGTGGGCTGTCTCCTCTCGCCCTCTCTCTCTCACCTCCTGTCACCTCTCCAAAAGCTTCCCGTTCAAATGTTAGTTTGTTAAACAGCAAGCGAAATGCGTCGTTTTTGTTGTTTCTTTGTTTTTGACACTCGATGCAATATTTATACTCTAAATAGAAAGAGAGAAGAGACTGTGAGACTGTGTCAAATTAATCCTGGCTTCGTTAAAATAAATGGTTAAATGTG
This sequence comes from Ascaphus truei, assembly GCF_040206685.1. Lineage (NCBI taxonomy): Eukaryota > Metazoa > Chordata > Amphibia > Anura > Ascaphidae > Ascaphus > Ascaphus truei. The sequence continues at coordinate 539,308,485 of NC_134483.1, forward strand.
GCTAAAAACGTGGGTATTTGTAAATATAAAAGTAGTAGTGCTCTGCATTGTATGACATTTGCGCTGCTTTCTGCTGTCACGTGTCGTTGATGCACCTTGTCATTAATCTGCTGTATGAGGTGTGTTTTACCAAAGCAGCACAACAAAGCTCTGAAATATGCTACACCAGGAGAGAGGCCAACTCCAGTCCTCAAGGGCCACCAACAGGGCAGGGTTTAAGGATATATCCCTGTTTCAGCACAGGTTGCTCCATCAGTGGCTCAGTCAAAGACACCTGTGCTGAAGCAGGGATATCCCTAATACGTTGCCTGTTGATGACCCTTGAGGACTGGAGTTGGCCACCCCCTGTGCTACACTTTCTAAGTAACTTACTTAACCTGCAGTTTCAATGGGAATATACTGTTCAAAAATGATTTAGCTCCAAATATACTGCAGCCACTGTGGGCTGTGTTACTAAACCTTTAATTAATGTGGTTTAAACATATCCAGTTTGGGGAAATAAAATGGCTTTGAACTACGTTTACTATATGCTTCTAAACATCATATTTCACCTTGGCACAATATTTACCACAGGATCCCCAATCTGCAGCCAATTCCTTTAAATACTGTACTATCATGATGTAATGTAATGTTACCACAGCCCAAACAACAAAGGGGTCAAAAGCCAGCTACACCCGTTATAAAATATAAGCTCAATATGTTCAAATAAAAAATAATGTTCTTCTACTGCATTGTATAACACTGGAGCTCACGGATACATCCTTCTCAGGAGATAACGGGCTTCAATCCCAGATATATGTTGCTTTTATGTCCGTCTACTACATTTATTTGTTCACATCTTGATTTTATATCTAGGATTTAATATCTAGGATATGAATGCCACTGTGTCTATCTTTACCTATGTGTGTAAGGTTCCTCTTGACATTTGTTCTAATGATTTGTACGTATGTAAAAGTGCCGTCAGTGAGATACCCAAGCAATAAACAAATGTATGTATGCAAAACATTTGGACATGATGTTGCAGCAGGCAGTGGTAACCCCTCCTCACCTCTGACTAATACTTACTGCTGAGGGGGTGGGGAGGGTCCTGAGTTCTACTCCCCGTTATGGCCAGTGCGTTTTCACTCGCTGAGCACGTGGCCACATAGCAGACACTAGTACACGACGCCAGGGTATGGATAACTAAATCAAGGATTTATATGTAACCCCAATAACACAGTTATATTAACATAATTGTGATTATCTGTGTGAGGATCATATATATACATCCACAATACTGTTAATGCTCTGCGCAGTTGTGGCCCAATGTCTCTCAGAGTCCCCATGACCCTGTGATATAAGGGGCCTGTCTGTAGGTGCTAGCAGAAGCGTTGGAGCTCTTATAATCAGTGTTATAATGTTGCAGGCCTGTCTCTTCACAAAGATTTTGGTAACCTTGTATCAACTGAAGATCCCCTCTTTGTTTACTCACAACTCCCTTGGTTCGTTAAGCTGCTGTCCTGCTTTCCGTTCCACACGGGAAGCCTGTTGGGTTACCTTATCAGTCAGATCCCCTGGATTGTACTCCTCAGAGCCCGGCTATCAGTCTGCAGAAGCTCTTGGATACAGGGGCTGTTCTCTGCATGGTCTCTCTCTAGCTCATTCCTCCTTACTAACTCCGAATGTCATGGCTGCCTCCCCTTAGCAACTCATTTCTCTCTCTTAGTCCCTCCTCCTTGCCCAGCCTTATCACTAGATGGCTATAGTAACTTGTCCTGTAAAGAGGAACCTGCTAGGGGGCAGCAAGCTGTGTTCCTTGTACAGTAGGCACAGGGTGTTAAACAGTATTGACGTTTTATGAACCAGAAAGGTCTATTAAAACTCCAGAAGATGCATTACAATCTGGACTAGGAGCATTATTTCACCAGAAGCACAATGATTGTTGGCAATCCATTGCTTATGTCTCCAGATTATTAACTAATACGGAAATCAGGTGTGCATAGATAAAGAAGGAACTTTTACGAATATTGTTTGCCTGTGAACAATTTAATCAATGTATTCATTGTCAGACAGTGGAAATAGAAACGATCACAAGCCACTGATTGCCTTACTTGGCAAACCACTAAATAGCTGCACTTTAAGGATTCAAAGAATAATGATAATTTCGCAGAAGAATGACTTAGTTGCAACTTAAATTCCTGGAAACTGCATGTTTACGTAGATGCACTGTCTAGAACAATGGCTCTATCAATGCATGATGGTAAGATTTTAGAAACAGAGATGCAAGCTTATGTTGATTAAATTGTCAATCCCCGTAGCTAACCACCAACTGCAAAGAATCAAATGAGAAACACTAAGAAATCTTACAGATGCCATGATGAAAGAATGGGCTTATAAAAAAAGGAAATTGTTCTACAAATGTAAGAGACTATTGGAAGTTCAGACATGAACTTTCAGTGAAAGACAGAATCGTTTAAGAGTGTTATGGCTGTAACACCGGAATTCCAGCGGTCCATAAGGGGACAATTACTAGTACAGAAGTGAAAACAACAGCATAAAAAGTGATGTATTGACTGCAAAATAATCAAGTCAATGCTCATGTGGTAGAAAACTGTTTCCCATTAAATACAGTACAAACCATGCCAATGGGTAAAGACACTCTCTCGGTTCCTCATAGAGCTTAGGAGAAGCTACAGTAGACGTGAGTTTATTCTTTATTCCTGGACCACAAAGGGCTATTTAATGGACGCATATTTGTTTTCTAGATGAAGTGATAATGGGCCAGTGCTGAATTTAGGCAATATGCAAAGAATTACGATTTTTGTCACACAACATCTACCGTAGTCCAACTTAGCCTCAATCAAACAGATTGGTGGGAAGTTTAGGGAAGATAGCATAGAACATTATGGGGTGGTTTGAATACAGTTCTTCTATGCTACCAAATTAGCATAGTTTTAGTTTACCGAAGCACAACACCAAACAATGGTTTTCTTCAGCCCAAGTGTTTAATGGGATGGATTAGGTCAAATGTATATTACAGATCATTAACAGCTTGCTGAAACCCCAAAATAATGAACAAATAAGAGAAAGGAAAGACAACTAAAATATTACTTTACAGAACAGCCATCAATCTTTCAAATCTTAACCTAGGAGATTGAGTGTGTCTGCACAATCAGATCTCTAATACTTGAAGCCAGCAAGGTGCCATCATGGAGGAAGTGCAACCAAGGACCTACAGTAGAATGACTTCTCAGAAATGTGTCCACCTGGTCTGTACAGACTAAGGATAATACAGTACAAGCAAGTCCAGACTCACAGACAACCAAAATGAACCCTTCCATTCTAACACTGGAAACAGATAACGAGGAAAGGCGCATGCAACAAGATGATGACCAATCAGATTCAGCTGAACGGCAAATATTGAGAAGATCCACTAGGGACATCACACGCCCTGAAAGTCTAATTGAGACTTGTTAATGTAACAGCAGACAGGGTAGTTTCAAACTGAAAAATGAAACAGTGGGCATGACATTTATATATACAGTATGTTCTGCAGAATACAGCTGTTTGTTTGTTACATGTGTAGATATTTGTGTTGGGTTGAGAAAGAGAGACTTACTGTATCTTACTAGAGTCTCAAGTGACTAATATGCCTCCCCAAACACATCATACAACACATGGCAAGATTCTTGTGCATAAAAAAGAAACACCTGACATACCTGGGAAATATGCAAATTGTGCAAAGTACAGTGTATTCAAATGCTGAAAATTAACATGTTTAACCCAGGTATCTCCTTTGTGCTTAGTCTCAGGTATTTCTCCTCTTAAACCAAAATATGGTTGGGAGTAAAGTCACTTTAAGGTATGATCTACATAACATCAAGTGAAATCCCTGCATTAACCTGAATGGACTTTAATGCAGGGGGTCTCAACTCTGGTCCTCAACCACCTCCCCCCCAACAGGTCAGGTTTTCAGGATATTCCAGCTTCAGCACAGGTGGCTCAATCAGAGGCTCAGTAAAAGTGTGAGGGGCCTATTCTATAAGCCTCGATAACCCACTTAACGAGGCCTTTTCGGCCAAAATGCCTACTGCTATTCAGTAAGCCTCGATAAGTGGGTGATGGAGGCATAAATCGCCAAATTTTTCTGCCGTCCAAAAAACATCGCCGGGCGAGCGGCAATAAGCCCCTTTTCATCAGGTTTTGAAACTTGTGCACTTCTAGTAGCCTCGATTAGTTTATCGAGGCTAATCGCGGCTCTAGAATGATGAGTTTTTCCCAAATCCTCACGCCATGAAAAGTTGGCGTGAGGCTGGGGAGAACCTGCTGAAAAGGCGGCAAGAGAGGACAGGGAGAATTTTTTTTTTTTTTTCCTGCATTGGATTGATGCCGGGAGCCTCCGGAGCGGATACAAATTACTATCAGCACCGGAGACCCCCCGGCATGAATACCATGCAATAAAAATGCATTTACAGGCAACTTCAATACATTAGAGGCTAACCACTAAGGCAATGAAGGGATTAACTACCAGTGCCATGTTTATTGTGGGTAGAGCAGATGAGTGAAAGTGGTATTTGGCCATTGGTGAGTGTTTAGGCCTTTCAGGGGGTTGCAGGTCGAGTTAACCCCTTCATTACCTTAGCGGTTAATACGGCTAAGGTATAAAGGGGTTAACCCCTCCCGCTACCACCCGGTAGGCCTAAACATCCGTCCTTGGGGCTACTACCCCCTTCACCCAATCCCTCTACCCCCAATAAACAAAAATACACAAAACAACCCTACTACCCACCTCCTCTACCCCCAACATCCCTCCCCCCAACACATACAGTACAGTGGAGAAATGGACACAAAAAACAGCGCAAAACGCAAATAGTGAAGTAAATTAAAATATTATTGCATAATAAAATAGGGATAAATATTCTGCGTACATCAAAAAGCTAGGACATAAACATTGAGTGTGCACAGCACACGAGTTACCAATCAGCAGGTAAGAGATCAGGAGTCAGGAACTGGTTTCTCTGGCAGGCATCTCAGGTTACAGCTGTGGGATTCCTCCTTCACATGAATACCCGGAAACGAAATTGTAGCCTCTGTAGAAACCCTCCCTCTGGTCAGATGGTACACGGAGTATCCAAAAGTTCTTTAACCGATATTCACACGGCGGTAGTCCCCAGATTGAACAGTGAGGGGGACTCCAACCATCCAGAGTGTGCTCAGACACCGGCACAGCCACAGCCGGGAGCAATCACTCTTACAGCAATAGCTTCGGTTAGAGATGCCGTCGTTCCGTCGTGGTGCGCTGAATAGTGACGTCACAGTCGCGGCTCAAAACAACCAAGGCACAGGGATGGAAAACAGTCTCGAAAATGCCCAATAGCTAGGATATAGCAGCAAAAACCTACTACACATAGGTAAAGATTAGATCCTACGCGTTTCGTAGTATAACACTACTTCATCCGTTCTGCCGAGCTGTGACGACACGATCCGGAAGTGACGTCGCGGTGTCCAGACGCACGCGAGAGCTGTGAGCATTGTGTACCGGGTGGTGAGAGTTTGCGACACACTAAAGACCCAGCTGTATACTGCCTTTACTTTTAAGACCTATGTAAGCCTCCATTCATTTATAAATTTTGTTATTCTATCTGCACCATGGCTGTTTTCTCTTTTTCATGAGATTGCTGATCGTTTATACCTTACCTGACTGGGATGATTCACAGTTCCAGACAGATTCAATGCTCTTAAATCTACTTCGTTTGTGAGTAGTAATTTGGCAACCTCTTATATTTTATTGACACATTGTTACTGTATTACACTATCCACATTTTTTCTTTTTTGGGTATCCGCGACGCTCCCCTGGATTTCGATCAACAATTCATACCTTCAACAAGAATATCAACACGATGATAGTAATCAACAACCGAAGTCTTTCCCTTTATTCCAAAAAGACTCAAAAGAATCAGAAGAGGGAAGAGGGGGAGGCGGTTACGGGTCTGCCCTGAAAAGGAAAAAATTCTAAATGATTTCTCTAATTCTAACATCATTAACATTTCAGGGACTACTCTTTCTTCAGTCGAAATGTCACTTTTGGATAAGGGACTCAAATTCTCTCCAACCACCAATTTTGACTTATTTGGTACCACAATTGATGTTTATAAATTTGTTCACAAGTTATCCTTAAAAATTATTTTTTTGATAAAGCTGATAATGTTGAAGATGTTGTGGACAGTGGGGTAGGCTTTTGTGAGGGGGTACCACCCGTTACCGAGGGTGGTGCACCCCCATCTGACACCGCCCCACTTGGATCCTCTGTTTTACATTGTATTGTATTGTATATCTTTATTTATATAGCGCCATTAATGTACATAGCGCTTCACAGCAGTAATACACGTGGTAATCAAATAAATAACAGATAATATAAATAACAGATCATGGGAATAAGTGCTTCAGACATTAAGGAAGAGGAGTCCCTGCCCCAAGGAGCTTACAGTCTAATTGGTAGGTAGGGAGAACGTACAGAGACAGTAGGAGGGAGTTCTGGTAAGTGCGTCTGCAGGGGGCCAAGCTTTATGTATCATGTGTTCAGAATATCCACAGTGCTATTCATATGCTTCTTTTAGCAAGTGCGTCTTAAGTTGAATCTTAAAGGTGGATAGAGAGGGTGCTAGTCGGGTACTGAGGGGAAGGGCATTCCAGAGGTGTGGGACAGTCAGGGGAAAAGGTTTAAGGAGGGAGAGGGCTTTAGATACAAAGGGGGTAGAAAGAAGACATCCTTGAGAAGAACACAAGAGTCTGGATGGTGCTTAACGAGAAATTAGGGCTGAGATGTAAGGAGGGGCAGAAGAGTGTAAAGCTTTAAAAGTGAGGAGGAGAATGGAGTGTGAGATGCGGGATTTGATCGGAAGCCAGGAGTGGGATTTCATGAGGGGAGATGCTGAGACAGACATTTACATACATTTGATGATTTTTGTACTCTTCAGGATAAGGAGGACATCCTAGCTGAACCTATGCCTGTTGAAACAGTTATCCCAACGTTCTCTGAATGGAATTCAGGTTTAAAAAAGAGCTCAATTTTTTATCCTACCCATGTAAAAGGTCAATTCCTTACGATGTTTGAGAATTTAGTTATAAGAGACTTTCGTCTACTGGCTCAAGGTTTTTCTTATTCTCGATTCGATTATGACAACCTAAATCAGGATGAACGTTTAGCTTTGAAAAATCTACAGACCAATTCCTCTTTGGTTATAAAGAGTGCGGACAAGGGAGGAGCTGTAGTTGTGCAGAGCAGAGACAATTACATTAAGGAGGCTTTACGCCAACTTGGTGATGTTTTGTCCTACTCTGTATTGCCGGCCGATCCTACACCGCATTATTTAGAAGCCTTAGTTGAGCTAGTTGATTCAGGTGTTATAATGCAGGTCCTCTCCAGTAACGAGGTTCAGTTTATTATCCCATCCCATTCTTATCTTCCACCATCTCCTAAAGATCCATAAGACATTGGTCGACCCTCCTGGTCGGCCAATAGTCTCTAGTATTGGATCTTTGGGAGATGGTCTTTCTAGATATGTTAACAATTTCCTTCAACCTTTTGTTAAGAAATTACCCTCGTTTATTTTGGATTCAGGTGACCTTTTGAGTCAACTTAAGTATGTCACTTGGGATGATCATTGCTTGTGGGTTACACTTGATGTAGTCTCTCTCTACTCAATTATTCAACACGATCAGGGGATGGCGGCTGTCCGCCACTATATTGAGATTCCAGAAATTTCAATATTTCAATCTGCATTTCTTTTGGACGCTATTTTGTTTCTACTCACACACAATTTCTTCACATTTGATCACAATTTTTTTTACAATTAATTGGCACTGCAATGGGTTCTAGTTTTGCTCCATCATACGCAAATCTTTTTATGGGGTGGTGGGAATCACAGTACTGTATATTTTTTCTTGCACCAACACTTTTCGTAATCACATTATTTTCTATAAGAGGTTTGTCGATGATTTAATTATTATTTGGAAAGGGAATATTATCACGTTGCACTCTTTTGTTGATTACCTTAATAACAACAATTATTATCTTCAATTCACTCTTAATTTTCACACGCACCATATTGAATTTCTGGATCTTCAATAATTTGTGGACATCACCAAAATTATACAAACGGATACTTATAGGAAACCCAATTTGAGGAACACCTTTTTGAGGGCAGACAGTTGCCATCCTCCTCATGTTATTAGGGCCATACACAGGGGACAGTTCCTAAGGCTGAGAAGGAACTGTTCTACTTTAGATTGTTTTCTTTCTCAGTCTGAGAAACTTGTCCAACTTTTCATGGATAGGGGCTATCTTTTAAGAAATATTACTGAGGCTTTTGAAGTTGCTTTTAATACGGAGAGATCATCTTTGTTGCCCACTCGTGATGATTTAAATTTTCAGTTAGTTACTGATGCTAGATTGGATTCCATGGTTGTTAGAAATAAGAGACCAAATAAAAGACACAACAAATTTGAGAATGATTATCCACTTTTTATTTCTCAGTTCAACAGACAAAGTAGGGAGATAAAATCTATTACTGCTGCGGCCAGCTTACTTCTACCGTTTACCCGGTCCGTACTGGGGCTTTTTTTGGCTGGCACCGAACTTGGCCGCGCGCCAGCCGCATCTTCCCTTCCTCCGCGTGACCCCCTGGCTGGCTTCTCCCGATCCCAGTCGCAGGGATAGTACGTACCCAACGCGTCAACGCATCGGGCCGTACCCCGCCTTCAACCCTCCATCACCTCCCCTCCATCACCTCCGATGCTGGCGGCTTCGGGATGCCGGCGGAACCCCTGGCACATGTGACTGGCGCGTGACCGGCTCACCAGTGCCGCGCGGGAAAAAAAACAAAACAAATGCGCCTGCACGCGGTTTTAAAATTTCCGCGGTGGTGGCCGCATTAGACTAAAGCGGGCCGCCACTGTATCTCCAAACACTGGAATGTTCTATCCATGGATCCAATCTTGCATAAGTATATTACATCTGGCCCCAAATTTGTTTATCATCGAGCGAGAACTGTTGGTTCTTATATTTCCCCTAGTGACATCACAGTTTCCAATACCAGCAACATTACTTTTACCACCAAAGTTTCTTTTAAATGTGGTACCTGTAGTGTGTGCAAACACATGACACCATCAACGACCTTTTTTGATACTTTTCCACATCCACATGTACGGGCGGACAATTTTGTTAAGAAATATTACATTAATGGTTTCATAAATTGCAATACCAAGTTTGTTGTTTACCTGATTACATGTGGATGTGGAAAAAGATTCGTGGGTAGGACCATCAGGGCTCTCAAAATTAGAATTTTAGCGCATTTAATATTAATCAGATTGAATGATATGAATCATCCAGTATCCAAGCACTTTTCGGAGTGTAGACAAGGAGGTGTGGGTAACTTCTCATTTTTGGGCATTGAATTGGGTCGTAATAAAATGAGGGGTGGTGACCATGTCACCATGTCAATTTATTAAACCGAAGGAAGGCTTATTGGATTTTTATTCTTAGAACACGTTCTCCCTTCGGTTTGAACATTGAATGGCATTTGAGTCATTTTCTTTGATTATTGTTCCTTATTTTAAATGTCATTATTTGCTCTGACTTTATATATATGTACATATGTTTCTTCTTATTATTATATATATATATATATAATCTCATGTTTTTCATGTTCATGTTTTTCTCATTTTTCCTTGTGATCATTATATTATTCTTATATGTTATGAGTCATTTAATAATATGCCACTATATTTATTAGATATTTAGTTCTGTAGTATCCCGATTTTCTTATCAAGTTATCAATATTGTTTTTATTTATTTTTTCAATATTTTTTCATGTATTGTGCTTTTTTCTTTTTTTTCTGTGTATTGTGCTTTCTTATTTCCATTTTGCTTTAATCATTTTATTGTTTTATTTTTCTCCGCTTTCTCTTATTCCTTCATCTATCTTTTCTTTCTTTCCAGTTTCCTTTTCTTCTATTCTTAGGGCTAATCATTATGGATACATTAGTTCATTTCTTTATTGCTGGTTTTATTTTTCCCTTTTGGGCCACCGTCATTTTAACATTGTTTATTATTGTGCCCTTAGTTCATTCCCTGCCGCTCTTGCCTCAGCCTTCACTTCTGCCCTTCTGACTGCCCGTTCGGGCGGTTCACGCATGCGCAGTAGCATGCGCGGCCGTCATGACGTCATTGGGTGCTCTGTTTTGGCGCGAACGGATCGCAGGTAAGAGGGATATAAAATGGGGTGTTTTAACAGTGTATGTTATCCTTGATAAAGAACGCACCAGCATTCAAAACGCGTTGGATTTTAGATTATGATAGAATAAAGTTTATATTTTTTTGCATTGTGTCCTCTCTTTGCTCTTGTTGGATCGTGCACTCCTTTCTATTTCCTGTATCTGCTACCACTGGAAGCTGTACATCCTACCAGCCCCTACCAAGGACTTGTGAGTACTTCATTGCTACAGGGTTGTTTTCCAATGAGACTGATCGTGGGGGGTTACACCCACCCATTACCTGTCTTCTGGAGGCTTTTTACCCAATATTGCTAGCTCTTATTCTCACCTATGTTATTGATTCTGGATCATCCTTGGGCTTTGGCTCTGGCTATTAATGGTTATTATACCTAGCATTTCAGCACTTCTTCATCTCTATCTATCCACAGTGACCAAAGAAATAACCTGGGTTTTGGAACTTGCACGTTTTAGAAACTTAGAAACTATACTCGGTAACTTCTTGATGTGCAGGTTGTCGTGGTCGTTGTGGCTTGATGAAGTTGGTTGATGTGTTCCAGGTAACGTGACCGTTGGTTAGATTTTAGGTGGGTTGCTGGAGTGGGCCACTTCTCGATTAGTACCTTATGTCCAGACTACGTTATGGCTTGCCTGCCATCTTAAATCGGTGTTAAGTAAGTATCCAGCTCTAGTTTTTCAAGTGGGTTGGGTCTTTGCTCGCCTAGAGGTTGGAGTTTTCACCCATGCCTGGCGTTGTGCCTTAGGTGAATGACAAGGTCTTTGAGAGGCCTCCGGATCCTCTGGTTCGAGTAGACCCAATGATCGTAGTTTTTCCTCACCTTCTTTTGGTGAGAGTAGAATGTACATCGTTTCTTGATAAGTGAACAATAGTTTGCACGGGAAACCCCAGCGATAATGGATTTTATTGTTCCGCAATGAGTCGGTGATCTGCACGAACATTCTCCGTTTATTCAGCGTGATTTGAGCCAAGTACGTAAAGATGAGGAGTGGAACGTTATCTTGCTCTATCTTTGGGGTGGTTATAGCGGCTCTCAATATTTCCTCTTTAATACGGAAATAGTGTAGGCGTGTGATCACGTCCCAAGGCTTTGCTGGGTCTAGGAAGCCTATGTGCTCAGTCCATCTGAAGTTTTTCATCCGATGTTTCGGGTAATAGGGACATGAAAAGCCGAGTGAGATATTTGTCAAATTGGGCGTTGTCCACTTCTTCCGGGACGCCTCTGATCCGCAGGTTATTGCGCCGTGACCGGTTCTCCGTGTCTTCCAGTTTTTCGAAAATTGTTTTGACTTGAGTTTTTAATTCCACGATTTCTTGCGCTTTGGTCTCTTGTGTCAGGGTGGTGTTATCCACCTTCTCCTCCAAGTCCACGATGTGGTCTCCTATGGAAGCAATCTCCGCTCTGATGCTGTGGCGGAAGCTCTGCATCTCGGAGTGGAATGAACTTTTTATTTCTTGTACAAACACCATCATTTCTTTGCGGGTAAGCAGAGCGTCCGTCTCTTCTCCAGAGTCTGAATCTGAATCCGCGTCTCCGCCTGTGGTGGACGCTTCTTGGTTTTTTGAACTTTGTTTTTGGAAGAAGAGGGAAGCCTCGCGTTGGACCACTGTTTTTTTTGGTTGTTTAGTGGGTGGCATATTTGTTGTTAGTCAGTCAATTTTTTGCTGGAAGTAGAGCTGGGTGTGTTTAAATGATGTAAACAGAAAGATTTTAAATTAAGGTGAGCCTCCTCATTCTTAGGATGTCTCGATCACACACACATTATTTACATTTCTTTATTTGATTTTGGTTGAGCCTTTATACCTTGGTAGTTTGGACCCCTCTGTCTCATCTGGGCTGACCATGCACTGGGCCCAGTGGTCGGTTTAAAGGGGATAGTGGGGCTCAAGTTAGGGTTTACTTGGAGGGTAGGGAGAAGGGGAGTTCTTTATTTGTGTTTTTGCAGGTTTTTATTTTTTTTAATTTAAATTGCAGCCTGTGTCTGTTTCTTTTCAGATCTGCAGTTGTGAGCATATAGGGTCAACCAAGATGGCCGCCCGCCTCCTTGCAGAAGGGCCGCACTTACTGGCCACCTCCTTCCCACGGGGTGAGTTTCCCTCTCCCCTCCGGAGCTCACAGGTCCCCGTGCCACGAGGGGAGTCCCCTGAGTTAGCTCCGCTGTGGCAGTAAGGTTGTGAGTCTTTCAGCCCCTCACACACCGGCCGGCGCCATCTTGGGACTCCGGCTCGGTGCGGGTGCATTGTGATCGTCGGGAGAGGGGTGGGCAGACACCGCTCCGACTCTAGATACAGTATTTGTAGCTGAGCTGCGCCTCAACGTGGGGATCTCCCTTACCTCTACTTGTCCTAAGGATTCGGGGATCGGGAGTTACCTCCGCTGCGCGGTCTCGGCGGCCATCTTAGGTATTTAGGAGGTGAAGGAGGGGAGCCCACAGACGGCCACAGATTGCTCGTTTTCCTGGTCCACCACGGTTAAAGTCGCTCAATTCCCTCTCCCTCCGTGTCTTGGTTCTGTTGGTGGCTTTGGTTTATATTTTTCTCCAGGTTTACGGTGTTTTTCCCCCCGTTTTAACAGGGGGTTGTTTGGGGAGCTAATTCGTCTGCTGCTGGCTCGCCCAACTTCCTGGCCACGCCCCAATCTTTTTTTTTTTTTTTTTTCTTTCACCTTCTTCTATCTTCATCTGTCATTATTTTCTTCTTTTTTTAATCTTCTTTCTTTCAATTCAAAATCCCATGTTAAATCCACAACCGATGTTGCCCCTTGTCTTCTTGAGCTAAAATGAGACAGAACAGGCCTTATATATGGCCTGTGATGTCACATTTTACTGTCAGATGGTACAGCTCCAATCCGATTGGACACTGTATCATGTGCCTGCCTCTTTTCTTTATTTTTTATTAAGGATGTGATGTCATCTCCAAGGGAGGTACGTCACATCCTTAAAACCACGTCTCATATCACATGTATTATAGCCAATGGGATTGAAGACAATCCCATTTTTTTCCTGTACCATGTGATATGTCACATTAGTTAAAAAGGATGTGACATCACTTTAAGGGATGATATCCTTTAAACTAGTGTAACATATCTTCGATTTTTTTTAATGAAACCTTATAGAATAGGCCCCTGAGCCACTGATTGAGCCACCTGTTCTTAAACAGGGACTGATTTAGCCATCTGTGCTTAAGCAGTATGTAGTATCGTCATTTGATTCTGTATTTTATTCGGTTATTTTTAACTTCCCATCAATAATTTTCTTTTGGTGTTACTGTATTAAAAAAAAAATGTATGTTCCTATCCCAAGTGCCTGATTTTTTTAATGGGTTTTCACCTCTTCGATTTCTCCTCTTTATTTGTACTTTAGAGAAGGATGGTCCCAGGGGGGGGCCTTGGCGGAGCACTACCAAAGAAAAGGTAGTGCTTTGGTAGTGCTCCGCCAAGGCCCCCCCTGGGACCATCCTTCTCTCTGCTATGCTGGACGTGATGCACCCATTCAACAAGGACAGAGCTGTGCTGTAAGTGGGAGATTTCAGTTTCCTGGACTCACATGGTATGTACTTTTTGGTTTTGCTGGGGCTTGTTTGGGACCTTTATGGATATGGAGATCTGAGCCAGCCACACAGCGTCACCAGTACATAAATACCACTGCATTCATTGCTTATTTGAGTCTCCCTAGCACTTATCATTGCTCTCATATACCTTGCTAAAGACTTATACCTCATTTATATACCTATCCCTGGGACAGCTGAGACCCGACTTTGGGAGAACATCCCACACCCACCATTATTTTACTTTATGGGGCCTATGCACTAAAGGTTCATAAAAAAAATCACCGGGCCATTTAAATTACCGTTTTTATGAGCGTTGCTATCACGGTAGTCAGAAAGCCTTCATTACCTGTCATAGCAAAATTCACAAAACGGGCGATTAGCCGGTGATCTGATGAACGACCCTCTGAAAAGGCCTAATCCGGCGAGTTGTATCTGCTGAAGAGAGAGCTGCTCTGAGAGAGCCGTCTCTCCCTGTGCAAATATCGCCCGAAATTTATGAGTATACATTTTCATTTTGTTAATAGTTTAGATGAGCAGGGGGTCTCTTGAGCATTGGTTTCAGCCTCAGGGACAACGTACTTCCGGAGATACAGGCCCCGTTATGGGGTGCCGGTATCTGCTATGCATTTTATTCCCATGGTTACGTGACGAGGACATTTAAATGCATAGGAGATACCGGCACCCCATAACGGGGCCTGTATCTCGGGAAGTAGGGGGTCCCTGAGGCTATCCGCTATGGTAATGAAGTTTACTGTAAATGCATTTTTATTGCATAGGGTTCATGCCAGGGGTCTCTGGTGCTAATATTAATGGATATCAGCTCCAGAGACTCCCGGCATCAATCCTATGCAGGAAAAATGCTTTTTTTCTAAGTCCCATCTCGCCGCTTCTCTCCACCTTTACCCCAACTTTTCCTGGCGTGAGGATTTTGTGATAAAATCACCATTCTAGAGCCGCAATAGGCGTTGATAACCTAATCAATGCTACTAGAATTGCACAAGTTTATGAACATGCACAAAAGCGGCGATGTGACTTATCACCGCTGCCTCAGTGATTTTTTTTTATGAGCAATTATTTTCGAGCGATTCAGTCTTTTATCACCCACTTATCACCGCTTACTGAATAGCAGTAGGCATTTTGGGTGATAAGTGCTTGATAAGTGACTTATGAACGCTCACTGCATAGGCCCCTATGTCTCAATTGTTCAAGAATATTTCCTGAGCAGTTATTGTTTGACATGGGTTGCAGTGTTTTCCATTCCCCATTTATGCTACAGTAGCTACAAGAAAAATATTCTTCCACTCTGAAGAGATAGATATCCCTTTCCCTGCTTACATCATTCACAACAAATATTGTTTCACCAGTTGTTTCAAACCCCAATGTAAATGTCGCAATCCTACTGTATAAAGTTACCAAAAAAATCTACCATAGATGAATTATCAGATATTTAGGCCCTTTTTTGGGGGGTAAAGCAGAAAAATATAGATTTTTGCAGATGTCTACATTTTTTCTTGCAGTATCAGCTAAAATGAAAATTCTTCAGACCTTAAAATTATACAGTACGTCCGTGTGATTTCAGCTGAAAAGTAGACAGGTCTCAGAAGGAATGTTTTATCTACAACTGCAATTTTTTTTTTTGCCAGCCCATGTAAACGTATAATATGAAATATCAAATACATTAGCTCGGAGAGATATCTTCCATCCGCATGCAAATTGATAGACGTTTCAGGATTTTTTTTTTTTAGCGGGGCGGGGGGTGAGGAAAGAAAATCTAGAGTTCATACTTGCTTTTAAGAACTAGTGCGTATTTTATGCCTGGTTCTTAAATACTGTACTGGAATCTGATGAGGTCACACGTCGGTTCATACTATAAGTCTCTCTGGGAGTTAAAATCGAGGATCAATAGGGCAGATCTCGCTCTACACTTAGAAAAGCATTTGTACACTTAAAAACAGCCACTTCATAGAAACCAGAGATGGTGTTTCCTATCACAGTTTCTCTAAGCATTTCTGTGTCTGTTGGCTTCCTTTCAACTGTATTTTGATCTGATAACTTATTTTTCCTGCCCGAGGAAAACACTTGATATTCCCTTATTGTACTTCAGCCAAAATCATCACTCTAACAAATCCTTTCAATATCATGCACAGCAACCATAGTGCAGGTCTCGGCCAATGGTAGATATTGATTTGAAACAGACTTAAGGAGTTGTGTTACCCCCCTACAACTGACAGAGATAAAAGCACACTTCCGGAATACTATAACCAGAATTGTTTAATGTGTGATATAACATAGCGACTGGTCCAACTTAACCTAATCTGCCAATTGCTACTCTGAATTGTAAACAGAATATACTCTAGTTATTAGAACATGAGCATATTAGTGGTGCTTTACTGCTTGCCGTCTTTGTTAAGGCTGCAAAACAACTAAACATATGTAGCCAGGCTGGCTTCCTAGGCTACTAAGTCTGCCCTCCATGGCAGTAAGTCCTGGTAAAAGCAGGCCTGCCAGGAGTTATCATGGGTTTTCCCCACTCTCAGTAGCTTCTTGAGTGACAAGGGTGGCGGTGGGACTAGGCCTGTGTGTCCAATCACTGGATTCAGACCTGGTACCTACTTACCTTGTACTTAAGGAGCTGCACTGCTAAATGTAGTCAGTGCCTCTACCTCCTTGAGAGAGGCTCGTCTACCCTAACAACTGTGCAGGGCTCTGTCAATCTGTATTCACTCCCCTAGGGGAGTGGATGGGAGACTATACCCCTTACTCCACCAGCGAGTAAGGGAAGAACAAGGACTGCTTCAGGGCCCCTTGGCCTGGAGTGGAGGTCCAGGGTACATCCTTAGAGCGAAGCCCCACGAAGTGAAGTATGCTGTGTATGCTGTTCCATCTGTCAGTGTACTGAATAGAGTGATCCTGTTCAAAGATATCTTCCTACCTGAGACTACAATCTTTCAGGGGAGGGAAAGTAAGTTCTCCTGCAGGGATTTTCCCCACATCCATGGGGCCTGCAAGAAATTGAGGCACTGTCACAATGAGGAAGCATCAGTTACTAGCCCAGAAGCCTGTCCTGTTCTCCTCCACAACACCGCAGGATATTCAGGTCTACTGTAAGCCAGCAGGTATGCACCACACCACACCGTGTAATGGTGAAATTTCCCAGAGAGGGGGGGGGGGAACACTGTTACATTAGGAGGCTCTGCAGAGATCATCAGGACAGGCTTTCAGCAAAGCAGAACTGGAAGTAATAAGGAATGTTTCCAGAGCAAGTGCTGAAGGAAGGAGGGAGGCTAGGTGTAGTGTCCGGGCAACTCCTTTCCCCAATCACGGAACTATGCCTTAGACTGTACCGGGATCCCGAGATGTCTCCACCTGATGATGTCACTTCCGCTGCGACCGTCGGAGCAGATCGGGACTGTGCTGGGACCGCTCTGGTGAGTACTGCCCTCTCCCGGCAAGAAATGGAGCGCTATATTCACAAGGTTGTGGGCCGAGGAAAATGCCGGTCTGAGGACACAATCACTAAGACGACACCACAAGTGGCAGGCCGTGGCCTAGTAAAATGTAAGGACTCTGTCCCGGACATTGCTGAGCCCAAGGCCTTACCCCCGTCACTATTGCCCAATACACCTCTGATGTACCCTTGCAGCCCTACGTGCATAAAGATGCTGCGCGATGGGCTCGCAATCGCCTGAAAGCTGCACTGTATTTTCAGCAACCCCGGGTTGGGTCGATCGAGTTTGAGTATGGCCCTGATGTGGGTGAGGGGCAGTATAGTTCCGATGAGGAGGGAGAATTAGGGGGATATGCTACTAGGAGTGATGCACCACAGAAGTGGGAGTCTGAGGATTCGGGTGAGAATTGTGATAGTGATCTTGGAGAGAATGATATTCCAGGGGTATCCTCAGATGGGTCATCAGGATATGATTCCCTTGGACGGGTGGAGTATGCTTTACAAAAAAACACCCTAAGAGGGTATATTTTATCCAGGTGTCTGACCCTGAGGGTAGGATTGTAAAGAAACCAATGGATTCTCTTGTTGGGAGTAATCCCTGTTATTTCTTTAGCCCCATTCAAAGGTGGATGGGTAATGACCTGCTGTGCGATCATGACGGTATTATTAATTGCATACACATGCTATTGGTTGTTAATGTCATTTTATATTGTTCCAGGTTACTCATCTGCAGAAAAATAACATTTTGTAAGTGCGCAACCATAAATAGTGCTAATTATTGTGTCAGTGCACTTGAAATAAAAATTAAAGTGACAACAAATAAGTAATATACGTGAAATTATGTAGGAGGGAGCGTCTGCAGCTATATAGGGGGGGGTGGCTCGACACCACCAGGAACTAAAACAGATAAAACAGAAGAAAACAGCGCACAACGCTCATAGTGAAGTATATCAAAAGTATATATTATATTATTAAACCAAAGATAGGTAATCTGCGTACATCAAAGAAAATGTAAAACAGCATGTCATGGGACAAATTACCCATACGCCTCACCACACGGGGATCTAGATAGTTAGTCACGGATCAGCAACCATCTGGTTCCACCGGTTAGGACAGTCTGCAGGTCACAGTATTAACAGAAAGGCTTGTCCACAGGTAGGTGCGGTGAGGGCAATGATATTGCATAAGTCCCGAAATCAGAGTCCCCAGATGCAACGTGTCTCCTCTGAAGGCACTGTCTCCGCATGTGTTACCAGGAGTTCCGTCGGCGCTCGGATGACGTCACTGAAGGCGCCGCACCAAAATGACGGAACAACGGAGGGGATGAGACGAACGCACCAGGGGCTCAAATGACTGGATAAAACTCAGTAGAACTCACAGAAATTGCATTCCAACGCGTTTCAAGGCTCCAACATGCCTCTTCATCAGGGATTAATTTCTTAATCCGATATACGCAGATTACCTATCCTTGGTTTAATAATATAATATATACTTGTGATATACTTCACTATGAGCGTTGTGCGCTGTTTTCTTCTGTTTTTATCTGTTTTACTCATCTGCAGGATGGACCCGTAAATGTGGCTCCAAGTGAGGACCATTGGATTTCACCAGAGGGAGAGTGTAGCCAGGCTGGTTTCCTTGGCTACTAAGTCTGACCTCTGAGAAATATGCTACATTTAATATTTGTACTGTATACACATCAACATATGCATATTTCTCTATCTCATGTGTTCCTTTTTACACTCTGCGGTCTCTCCATGTGTTGTATAAAGGTGCGTTTGATGAGATATAAAAGTAAATTAAGTCGTCGTCCCCCCCTTCTCCACAGTGATGTTTCTAGCATATTCTAGGTTAGGGTCATTATCATTAGGCACTAAAATAAAATATATGATCCCCAAATGGGAAGACATATACAAAACATATGGACAAAGACACTTCCCATAAGATGCTGCACATGTGTGTACACGTGTCTCCCCCCTGTGTCCAACCGAATACAAGTGTGACAGGAGGGGGTAACCAGGTTTTATAATATAGGTCAAGCCCATTTTGGTTACCCCTGCTCCATGTATAAGGATCAGTAACATTGTATTACTGCATTATACTGTTTGTAATAAAACCATTTTTTGTGTTTTTCCCTGTACTGGCATGCAATCAGTCAGGGATTGCTAGGGTATGAGTTTCAATGGGGGTTTTGCAGAGGAACCGTTGACAGAATGTGCCTAGGAGGTTGGGGTCCAAAGTTGCCAGTTCCCCCATAAATGTACCCGTGAATCATACCTGATCCTCGGATACATGTAGGCACATTGTCCCAGCAATATCTCCCCTTGAAAACGCAAGCGCGACTCACTACTAGGTTACCCTGCTTCAGCACAGCCCAAAATGGAGAATGAGTCACAGGGATAAACATGTATTCCTGTAGCTGAGGGAATCCCTAGTAAGTCCCTGAGGGACCAAGCTCTCAGAAGAGAACGTAGTTTTGGCGTATGGATTCCGGGCTATGTCCCGGTCAGGGTAAAACTCTCTCATAGAGTTCCCTGCCCCTAGGAAAGTCTAGTTTTCGACCCCAGTCCCAAAGAAAGTGTGTCTTTTTGTCTGTATTATGTGTTCCATTGTGTGTAAGCGAATCTATGCCAAATAAATTACGATTAATTTCATTACCTTGTTTTGCTCAATAAGTGATCCCGGTAAAAAGGTGTAAATAACCTGGTCTCCCGTGACAATAAGGGCCTGTGTAAAGGATCCGGCACACCGTTGGAGCTCTTAGTCTGTGTATTAATGTAGCAGGCCAGTGCTTCACAAATGTTTTGGTACCCTTTTACTTGTCTGGTGATGAGGATCTCATCTGTCACCACGTGTGCCTTTTCGTATATGGCAAATGGCTGTTCTGCTTTGATGTCACTCCTGGAGTTGACCTGTGATCTCCTCGCCCAGCGTCTGTCAAAACGGGCGGCTCACTGGCTGGCTCCAAATCACTCTTGATGAGCCCTGAGATTCCGCAGGGTGCAGCAGCTCTCCCCCTGTCTCTTCAGAGTCCAATGCCATTGGCTGAGGCCCTGTCCGTCACACGTCACATCCGGAGCACACACAAGAGAGGGGGCAGGCAGGGGGCAGTGTATGTGTGTCAGCTGGATGCACTTACAAGGAAGTTTCATACATTATAGAATAAAAAAACAGGGTAGAGTATGGTGCTCAAGACTGATCTGATATTGCTCGTATTTGGAGAAACTGCTCAAAGGAAGATGTTTTTAAAACTCAGGCTGAAGAACTGAAAGAAAGATTCCTAAATAGACACTGTGATCATAAAATAGTGGAATAAGCACTAGTTAGACCTTCCAGAATAAACAGAGGATTTACTATTAATTAAAAATGAAACACCATTAGAATTAGGCAACAATACATCTAATAAAGAGATGAAAGACGCTAATAGAACTAGTGTTAGATTACAAGATCCAACAGAGATGCAAATTTCTGGTATCCTCAAAAGACACTGGAATATCTTAAAATGTGATCCTATTTTTGGCGATATTTTACTAGGGCATCCAACAGTGATCTTTAAAAAGGATGGAATCTTTAAAACAATCCTCGATCGAACCGTTTTTAAAAAAGCTGGGAAGGTGGATTTAAATACTTGGCTCCCTACCAAGATCCCAAGATGTTTTAAGTGAAGTGCCAGTAGGTGGATTACCTGCGACCATTTGGACATCCAAGATAAGAAATCCTTTAGATCCACAACTACAAAATAAATGATTTTATTAATTGCAACACCAAATTTCTAGTATATACTGTATGATCACATGCCCCTGTAACAAACAATACATAGGAAGGACAAAACGACAGCTGAAAATTAGTTTCCTGGAGCATGAAAGGAATATTCAGCATTGCTTCATGAAACACGGTTTATCCAAACACTTTAGTGAAGTGCACAACAAAGATATAAGCGGGCTTTGCATAAAGGGAATAGAAATAATAAATAGAGATACAGTACAAGACGAGGAGATCAAGTTTTGGCACTTTGATGTCGAGAAAGCTTTGGAATTCACCAATTAAATACCATGCAACCGCATGGTCTTAATTTAAACATAGAGTTGGCAACATTTCTATAAAACAAGCACTTTATTCTGAGTATTGGTTTAATGTGTATTTTTTTTTTCATTTTGCGTTTCCGTTTTTGAATCAAATGCTCTCCCGTTTTTTTTTCATGCATACAAGTATATATGTGGATATTATTTTATACATATATGCACATCTTTTTGTTGGGCATCTAGTCCATCCTCTTCTCTTTAGAATGTTAATTTTACCTTATATATTTAATAATATATTTATTTATTAATATATATGTATATATAAAGTATATATAAAGTATATATGAAGTATATATATATATATATATATATATATATATATATATATATATATATATATATATAAAATAATAAATAAATATATACACTGGTGTTAAAAAGAAAGTACACCCTCTTTGAATTCCATGCTTTTACATATCAGGACATAATAACAATCACCTGGTCCTTAACAGGTCTAAAAATTAGGTAAATACAACCTCAGGTGAACAACAACACATGACATATTACACCGTGTCATGATTTATTTAACAAAAATAAAGCCAAAATGGAGAAACTATGTGTGAAAACCTAAGTACACCCTTACTGCTTCCATAGGAATTAAGGTGCTAAGTAGCAGACAGGTTCTGCTAATCAAATGCCCTTGATTAATGGATCATCAGCAAGTGTGACCACCTCTATAAAAGCCGAAGATTTAGCGGTTTATAGCAGGTCATCTTTGACTCTGATCTCTCCTTCATTCCTCACATTCAGTCCATCACGAAGTCCTGCCATCTCAACCTCTGAAATATCCCCAAGATACGCCCTTTTCTCACTCATGGTCCAACTAAAATCCCAATTCGCTCACTATTCATGTCCTGTCTCGATTACTGCAACCTTCTCTTAGTTGGCATTCGCCTTGTCTACCTCTCCGAACTCCAATCCACCCAAAGTGCTGCTGCTAGACTAATCTACCTCACTCACCGCTCCACGTCTACTGCTTCACTATGTGTACCCTTACACTGAGTTCCCACAAGCCTATAAAATTCAATTTAAAGCCATAGTAATGACTTACAGAGGTCTCAACTTCACTTCCCCCATTACATCTCAGCCCCCGTCCACAAATACATACCTAAACACCACCTTTGTTCTGCCCACGACATCCGCCTTTCCTCCCACCTTATTGCCTCCTCTCAGTTTCGCCTGCAAAACTTCTCCCGTGATGCCCCCTCTCTCAGGAATTCCCTACCACGTACCATAAAACTTTCCTCCCAGCTTTCAGATGTTTAAAAACTCCCAGAAACTCACCTTCTCGAGGAAACCTACTCGCCATACCTCTAACATCCAACTCCCCTCCCAACCCCATTGGGGCCAGCTGTGTGGCTGGACCAATCTCCACCCTATGTAACATCCCCTCCACCCCCCCCCACCCCCCAAAAAAGCCTTAATTGCTTCAGCTGTCAGACTGGGCCATATTCTAACCTGAGCCACACCTTATCCTATAATAAGCAGCCACCTTACCTTCTTGTTTCAACATTGTCCCTCATTCCCTCTAGACTAAGCTCTCACGAGCGAAGCCCGCATTACCTCTCTGTTAGTTCATGTTTGTCCTCACTTGTATGTAACTGTTTATGTAATAAACATAACTCTGTACTCCATTGTACCACACAGCGCCAAATAAACGATAATAATAGTTTAGTTTATTTCACTTTATACTGTATATAATGCTGATTGAGTTATCTTGCATTGAGTAGTATGCAACTCCTGCCTATGCATTTATGAAATGCTGGTTCATGTTTTGGCATATACAGTAAATTTATCAATGTAGAGATTTTGTAAGGTGATTTCTCACTGTGTGGGTACTTGGCATCCACTGTGGGTACTTGGCATCCACTGATGAAGCAGTTTGGATGTCTTCTGCGCTTTGCAGCGACCTGTACTCGGCTGGAACTTAGTGACATCATCACTGTCTACTTAATGCACATGCACTTGACGACAGGAGATACACTGCTGAAAAGCACATTTACAGATAAGCCTTTTATCAATGTACCTGTGTGAGTGCATTTTTATAAATCTTTTTGTCTGAATAAACTTGTTGTATAGTCTGCACCATGTGGGTTTGCCCTGTTTGCTCTTCCCCTACAGATTATATATATATATATATATATATATATATATATATATATATACACGTTTTAAGTTATGGTGGGTGAAAAAGATAACAAGAAACCTCAACCGTTAGCATATAGCAAATAAAAATATTACTTGTGAGCACATGTCTTAGGCAGGTCTGCAACCCTGCCTTTCACCATTATCCTCAGCATACAGTGATTCCACTGCAGCAAGGGATTCTGGGAAATGACATGCAAATGAGCATGTCTGAAAAACCTTAACACAGCTTTAAAAGCACAGCATGGGAATCAGATGCAAAGCCAGAGAAACCATTCACAGACATGTTTCAGCCTTAATGTGTATCATCAGTGTGAGGTTTGTAGTACTGCTGGCTTTGCAATTTCAAGACTGTAGGGTTTACCATCACATTTTAAGTTATAGTGGGTGAAAAAGGCAACAAGAAACCTCTACCCCTAAAGTCTTGAAAATGCAAAGCTGTAGCCATAACGCTAAATACACAGTCCCCTTATTTCAGGGGCTCAAGTTTAATTGGAAAAATTAATACAATCATAAATAAAATGTTCATTTTTAATTCTTTGTCGAGAATCCTTTGCAGGCAATGACTGCTTGAAGTCTGGAACGCATGGATAACACCAAACGCTGGGTTTCCTCCTTTGTGATGCTTTGCCAGGCCTTTACTGCAGCTGTCTTCAGTTGTTATTTGTTCGTGGGTCTTTCTGCCTTAAGTTTTGTCTTCAGCAAGTGAAATGCATACTCGATCTGGTTGAGATCAGGTGATTGACTCGGCCATTGCAGAATATTCCACTTCTCTGCCTTTAAAAACTCCTGGGTTGCTTTCACAGTATGTTTTGGGTGATTGTCCATCTGTAAAGTGAAGCGCTGTCCAATTAACTTTGCTGAATTTGTCTGAATCTGAGCAGACAATATATCCCTATACACTTCAGAATTTATCGGGCTGCTTCAGTCTTCTGACACATCATCAATATACACTAGTGACCCAGTGCCATTGTAAGCCATGCATGCCCATGCCATCACACTGCCTCCACCGTGTTTTACGGATGATGTGGTATGCTTCGGATCATGCTATCTCTCTGAGGGATTCCCTTTTTTTTGCAGCCTAAGGATGCCCTGTTTCACTTGCATTGAGAGTTCCTTTGACCGCATGTTGTGGGTTCACAGCAACAGCTTCCAAATGTGAATGCCACATCTGGAATCAACTCCAGAACTTTTACCTGCTTAATTGATGCTGAAATAACGAAGGAATAGCCCACACCTGTCCATGAAACAGCTTTTGAGTCAATTGTCCAATTACTTTTGGTCCCTTGAAAAAGAGTGGGCTACATATTAAAGAGATGTAATTCCTAAACTATTCCCCCAATTTGGATGTGAATACCCTCAAATTAAAGCTGATAGACTGCATAAGCCCATATTCATTATTTAACTGTACTGTAACTTGAATTCATTTTGGTACACAGCCGAAATAACAAAACTTATATATACACACCGTGTTTATATGTTGTGATTTTGTGATTAGTACAGATGCAATGGCCGTTATTCGATCAAATCACGGAGCCGTTTTTGTGTGCTCTGCTGTATTCCATGCGGCATTCATGCGGCCAATCACCCCAGGCACCCGTGTTTATCGCGGTTGCTTTGTTTGAATTTCATGGTTTCTGTTTCTTTGGGTGCAATGAAATGAATGAATTGTAATATGTACAGTACTGTGCTACTGTGCTACTGTGTTAATTACAGGTGATTAAAAGCCAGAACACTAAAATACCATTTTTTGCACTCACCTGCACTCGCATCTTAAGGTGGTACGGTTGGAAGAAATCACGCGCCATGACATGGGTATTCCGAGGTATACAACGCGTGAAGTGTTTCGAATAATGGCCGCTGCATCTGTACAGTATGTCTCTGACTTTTTCTTCTAGTCCAAACTGGCTCGATAACATTCAGCTTAACGGTAATGATTATGCAGATTATATGTTGGCTGTTCACTTTCTAATAATAGCATTGCTGTTAAATATATACAGCCAGATCGCCCTTTCAGGGGAACACGGGTTTGCGTGCGTCCGTGATGTACTTTAAATAAGTTCCTGTTTGGTAAAGGAAACATAAAACCACTCTTTCGTTATTTCTACTTAATATGAATATTACAACCAGGCTCAGAGATTCGGAACAGCTGGCTGTGAAACAGTAGCGCATATAGTTATCTATCAACAATTCATAAGGAGTACTGCAAGTGTACATTTTCATCTACTGTAGAACCGTGTTAATGACAGAACACTAACTGGTCTTTGAAACAGAAGCGCCCCCATTCACAAATAGCGAAATCTTAATGTAAATGTATTTTTTTCCAACACGTTCCGTAGTAAACCCAAGTCATGAAAGTGGGTGCGTGCACAATGGCAGAAACCACTTTCCTGTTCAATCGTTCTTTTCTTCCTGACTCAGGTCCCAATTCACAGAGCTCTTTTTACAACCTGAAAAATAGATGTAATAAATAGATGTGGCCCTAGCCAAAGTCCCCTAGCTTATACAGCAACCGATGCAAGAGTGTTTTTTGGGCCCAACTCACAACTCTGGTTCCAGTTCTTCAGTAATATTTATTATGAATTTATGGTTCTCTATAGGATTATTTATATTTAGCTTGCCTACAATGGAAAACCACATTTTTATAGATGTTGGACAAGTTAACTTGTTCTGCGGCTTTCTGAACTTCATTTTGCCTGAGCTCAGTCTCTTTGTTACTCAGAGATGGGAAACCATGGATCGTATGAGGCCCTGAATTTAAGACAAGTTTAGGAAGGGTAGTTCTCGAGGAGGATCTGGAATTCTTTAAAGAAACTCGTTGCAGAGCAGGCATCAGTAGCAGAGCCGCGGGTTACTACAGTCTGCACAGTAATTCCTTGAAGTGTAAGTGATATGTTTCACAAATACATTTTTATGGAGTCTGAAACGCAAGACTTAGGAACGCCTGTGAAAACACTCCTACGCTGATGTTACAATCAATTACCATTCATGTCAGGGCTTCTATATTCCAAATGTAACCATTGGTGTCTCTGGAATGTCTGCAGGTTCTGTTGTTATGATGGGATTAGGTGTACAGCAAAGGCTTGTTGCACAGGCTCCTATACTGTACATAAACTGGGAAAATACAGTATACAGTAACTTGGAATGTTAGCGTGAGCAGGACAGATAATAGTAGAGAATATGCATTTTATGGGGGTTTTTTTGTTGTATATAAAGTTAGATACAGTCCGTATTTTTTTTGTTATGCAAACCTCTTGCGAGTACCATATCTGCTGTTCATAGGAAAAGATGTGTTTCTTATAATATTCTCTGAGCCCCCAGAAAGTTACAATTAGGCATATACAACTGAAACTATTTGACCAATGTGATTCCCTGATGTCCACGCAGATTATAACCACCCAAATCCATTTGCACACACCAACCCAGACCTAGAATCTGACATAAAGGGCCCCCTGCTTACAGGCACCTCTTTGGACTTTGAGGTCATAGGTTGGAAAGAGGTTTATCCTCCCAGCCCTGCTGAGAGGGACTGGGAATGTGCGTTAGCCCTTACACAAGGATAGGATATTTATTTATTTTTGTGCTTCCTTAAAATATATTGGTTAAAGCTACGGGCTGAATAAAAGCCATGGTTTAATTTCCCCAAATATGTCTCCCTTTTTGTACCTCTGCACGTCTGTTACAATGACAATTTGCCCATCTCTAGGTATGATACCTTATATTGGATCAACACGTAGTTGATACCGTATGTTACAAGCTTTCCAACCTCCCAGTTTGGATATCCTTATTTGCCATGCAATCTAAGACTTGCACATGTGAGAGAGATGTAACCCTAACACTGCCTGCACCTTACCAGGACTTACATGCTAGGATCAGGGAACACATAGCCAGGGGCTCTAGGAGACATGCTTCCCCTGGTAAAATCCCTCATGACTCAGGAGGCACAAAATTTATGAACCACCAATAAATGTGTGAAAATGTAACATTAACAATAACAGTAACAATAAAGTGCATATCAGCATTGACATAATGGTATAACCGGGTACTCCAGACAGGAGAACCCATAACCCTTCCAGCACATATCCTGCTCTGTAATAATATTAATACTCATACCCACTGTATTATTATTTAAATGTAGCTTCATGGGCATTCTAGAATACAGCTGCCCCTACTCCTGGAAAAGGCTTTAGCCCCATCTCCAGATCTTTACTACTGTAGTGCCGACGAGTATTCTAAAACAAATCTGGGGCAATCACCAAAAAGACCCGGGTACATCCTGGGTACATCCTGGGTACATGCTGCAACATTTCTGCAGACAGACTAATGGCCCATCAAATTAAGAGCGGGGGTCCCTGGCAGTCGTATTCAAACTGTGTTAATCCGATGGGCCATTAGTCTCTGCAGAAATGTCACTGAAATGTTTGCAGCATGTACCCACCACGTACCTGGATCTTGTTGGTGATAGCCCCAGATTTTCCAAGGCAAGTTTTAGAATACTCGTCGGTGCACCTGTATGGTTGCGCATGATCTCCGCTGCTTGCTCTGGAGTATTTTCTCCCACCAGTGATCTACCTTGTTACCCTGCACCAGGACGAAGCAAGTCCAGTTCAGATATTGTACATAACCTTGAAACATAGGATCCCACCACTTTAATACAACATTCCCAGCAGATGATTTAAGCATATCAGTATATTCGGAAATAGCTGACATCCCTGGGGACAGTGGTCTATACTTCCCACTTAACTCTAGGAACTCTTGTCGGGGTACCAAGGGACATAGCACAGGGTTGGGCAGGCACAGCAGGGTCCTTGATGTCAGCAGGAGCAGCTATCTCTGTCACCGTAGCAACTGAAGTGTCCTGGCTCTCCACCCTTCAGGCAATAGCAAAATAATGTCCCGGTCTTACAGTCCTCTTATTGCGGTCTCGAACCAGGGCCCCAAGCAGCAGTACAACGTCCTCCTTACTTGGCAGTGTGTGTCCGGGATCTAGAGTCTCTGCGTCTGCTCGGGCCTCGGGCCTTTTTGAGTACCTGGCACCACAGCAGGGATGGGTTGTATCTCACCACCAAGGACGAGTCGGTCTCATGAGCAGGAACGATGGAGAGGTCATTAGAAGCAAGAACGGTGGAGGTTCCGGCCGGTACCTCTGGGACCGATGCACCGCGTCAAGCTGCTGGGCTGATGCACCCGCATTGATTGTCTGGGATGATGCACCCATGTGGATCTCCCGGCCAGGAGGGGGCACCTTTGTCTCCTCGCGAAGATCCTCCGAAGCTGCAGACGGTCTCCGCTAGGGCGGGATCACTAGGGAGGACGCCGATGAGTCTCGCAGAGGTATCTCTACATCAGTCGCTGCGGGAACAGGTAGGTCCAATTCTACTTTGCAGGGCGGAATGGTACTCATGCTGGCTGAGGAAAGGGGACATCAGACACGGGCATCCCATTTAGACGAGGCCGCTCCTGAACCGGGGCTCACTTCGTAATATTCCCCACACAGGTCGTTCACCGGAGCTTTCCGGTTTGGGTGGAAAATATCATAAATCATGTCCCTTTAGACTTTCTCCACGTCCGCAGGAGCATTTTCCATCAGCATCTGTAACTGATGGATAAATGGGTGGGAATCCCACACTTCACCCGGGTGTATGGCAAATATAGGCTTCTGCACCGGCTGAAGTTAGGGCACATCACATCGCCCACAGTGGGACGTGACATCCAGCTTTTCTTCAGGTTGAAGACACAGCGGGCACAGGAGCAGTAGGACATCATTGCCATGAAGTGGGGTAAGCAAGAGCCCTCCGGGAAGCTCAAGTTGTTGTGCCAGTAGCTCAGCCAAAGAAATAATTGAGGTAGCAAAGAACAAATCAGACACAGCTCTTGCCTGGTTGAGTACCATGTGCATCTGCTGGGTGATAGCTGCATACAGCTACACCCCATATGGTGGCAGTTAGCTCTTCGTCTCCTCAAACTGGTGGATCCAGGAGTCCCAAGCAGGGAAATATGGGTGCGGCTATGGCTTTCACGCCGAGCCACACATACTTTGCAAAAATAAAGCTTGCATCTTGCAAACTCTGCACGCGGTTCTCCCGATTTTGGCGGAACTGCTCTCCGACCTCAGGATCCTTCTCAGAGATCCTGAATCCACACCAGTGCATACTTGGAGATCCATCTTGGGGGTGCTATTTTACAAGCTGCCACACCGTTGATATACTCTGCATGCACTGTTAATACTCCCGACTGCAGACGGGTAGTCCCATCTTTACGGGGTGCTATCTTTCAAGCAGTACCCACCGTTGGCATACTAGTACGTGAACTCGGCTGATACCATGGGTTTCATCCACATCTCAGCCCTGGAACATGTAACAAAAAGGAGTACACCAAGACTAATTCCACCTTGGGGGTGTAATCTTTTAAGCGATCCACACCGTAGGAATATTACCCGCATGCACTCGGTTGATACCATGGGGTTCAAGCTCATCTCAGTTATGATAAAGTGGTTTTCAGGTACATCACAGATAATGCAATTGTCCCAGACAAGGTAACAAACAGCCCTGATACAGTGAATGCACCCCATTCACCTCAGTTTTTTGCAGTCGTGAGCTGGCTGCTACCCCTGACATTCTCCTCGGGAGCACCTGAGCTTGCAAGCAGTGGGGAATAGGTTGCTTGGATACAGTGACTGGTCCTAAACATCTCCCTCAGCATACATCCCCTTCTTTACTCTTTTGCTGTCCCTACTGCTCATCTCAGCAGCACCTTCAAATGTAACACCCTTCCCCCCCAACCACCTCCAAAGGGAGATTGGTTGGAACATGGTGGGGTTGTGGGGCTAGATAGCTCACCTGCGGTCTTCCAGGAGGCCCGAGGAACTCCGCAGTTGGTAAAGGGAGCAGCAAAGGACAGGATTTTGGTTTGTTGGTGCAGTGCCTCCATCTGCAGGGTTCTTCCGGAGGCAGGGAGTATTCCCTGCAGGAACCCTTTCCAAAAATGCACACTCAGGCAAGGAACTGTTCACCATTTATTGGCAGGCCAGACATGCTCCTTCGTTCTCATACAAGAGATGTACTACAGTACCACCCAGCATACTTGGAACATTTCCCTCGCATCTTGCGTGAACTCCATTCCCTGACTAGACCCCTGATGCTAGTCTTAACATCCTTACCCCCTGATGGGGTAAGGTAGAATATCACCCACTCCCTAAGGAGCAGGCTAGACAGGAGCAACCTTCTAAATTTGGGTAGGGAGTCATCTTTTATACCTGGGGAGGAGTTAGTAACCCTTCCCCACAACTGGGCAGGTTTAGATGATGAACAGGCATTACATCACACTACATGTGACCTAGTTAACACCTCCCTCAGGCATAATACTCCCAACTACCATTAGGCCTGCACCTGATTAGCCAGCGGCCTAAGGGACTCACATGCAGGCCCATAAGAGAGATTTAACCCTAACACTGCCTGCACCTTACCAGGACTTACATGCTAGGGCCAGGGAACACATAGACAGCAGCACTAGGCCACACCTGCATATCCCCATAACCTCCAAGCAGCAATGAATTGATTTTATTTTTTTTTGCCGTTTTGACGGAAGTTTACAATGCAAAACACTTACTTCCTTTTTTTGCAAACATTTTTAATCGGAACACACTCTTTCCTGTTTGTAGACTGGACACCTAGTTTGATACAGGCACACCAGCCTTGTAGTATACAGTATGGTTAAAAACAGGAAGGCTGCTTTTTGCCATACACAGATCACTACTTCATAGCACATTCCGTGTAGCACCGAGATCCCAATAAACACATGAATTGGAAGTGAATCATTTTCTAGCCGCTGTGCCCACGGTGTTAATGACTGTCGGTCTGCGTTTTCACACACTGAGCCCATTTTCCTAAAGTCAGATTAACACAGCAAACGTACCCGGCCTGATTCATGCTGTGGTTACTCTGTGAATTCTGAAGACTTTTCATAATACATTTTCCCTTTGTTAGCGGAGTTTTTCGCTCCGAATCCCCCGTGCACAATTTGTTTTCTTAGATAATATTAATTTTGGACGCAGAAGCAGAGAATAAGGATTTTGTTTTCAATTTAGGTCAAGAAATTTCCCTCGCCTTTCACCTCTTTAAATGTTGCTCCGTACATTGTATGTTGAGTTTAGGGAAGATCTTATCCGCGCTACAGCCCTCATATTTTTGGCTGGAATATCTGCCCCTCGAGGGGAGGCTACACCCTTCTTAACAGTTAGATTCAAAATCTTTTTTTCTTATTAAAGTATATTTGAGCTGAGCTACATCAGTACACTGTACTTACAAAGAAATGTACATGAACATGGTTGAGATATTAAGAGCCAGCTACTGTTTTTGTGATCTGTTGTCATCTGCGGGAGGGTTTTAAAGTATTCACGAAACCCTCCTCACTACAAAACCAGCATGTCCTTTTGTGCCAAGTTCTGCAGTAGTTTGATTTTAGGGGACATTGAAACATACAGCAATTAACCCTTTGGATGATCAGGTTGGCTGACATGCAAATATCTGTAGGTTTGTTAGGTTTCCTCCCCCCACCCCCCCAGTAAAAAATGCAAACTCGCCACATCCTCTTAGTATTTACATTTCAGCGTAGGGTGACCAGATTTTGAAAATGAAAAACCGGGACACAATTTTTTTTTTTTTTACATTAACAGTTTATTTATTGTATTACACTTATACTTTAGTACCATTAGTCCTAATTACGTGTGTGTGTGTGTGTGTGTGTGTGTGTGTGTGTGTGTGTGTGTGTGTGTGTGTGTGTGTGTGTGTGTGTGTGTGTGTGTGTGTGTGTGTGTGTGTGTGTGTGTGTGTGTGTGTGTCGGATGGCCTCACTAATCGAACAAAAAAAAAAGCCAGATGTGAATGACTTCTGTACCCCCATTCTCTCCCTCTCCCCCCATTCTCTCTCTGACCTGCACATAGCCACTGATCTACAGACCAATACACACACTTACCACACACACACACAGCCACACACACACAGCCACACACACACTCAGACACACACACTGACACAGACACACACACACTGACACAGACACCCACACACTGACACAGACACACACACACACACACACAGATACACACACACCCACTCAGACACAGACACACACACTCTCAGACACAGCTACACACACTTACACCCACTCAGACACAGACACACCCACACTCAGACACACAGATACACACACTCAGATACAGATACACACATACTGACACAGATACACACACACACACTCAGACACAGACACACAGACACACCCAAACTCAGACACACAGATACACACACACAGACACACACAGACACACACACTCAGACACAGATACACACATTACACTGATATATACATACACACACACACACAAAGTGGAGCAAGAGATGCAGCGCCGGATGTAAGTGACTGGGGTCAGGAGGGGAGGGAGAAAGGCTGGCGATCCGACCAGCCAGCAGTGCATCACCACTACCCGCCCCCGCGCTCATCTCCCACACCAAGGGGACGGGGGAAGGGAGCACCAGGACAGGAGGCAACCCCCTCCCCCCTGGCGGCCGCACCGCCACACCTACCTATCACCCCGGGCAGGCAGGCGGGCAGCCACGGGGACCCAGGGCAGAAGGGAGGACACTGCGTAGCCACCAGTAGAGGAGCAGGAAGATTCTGTGTCACGCGCTCACTAGCAGCAGGCACAGGAAGTGCCGCGAGCGGCTGTGAGTGGGCTCAGGG
The DNA here is from genome assembly GCF_040206685.1 of Ascaphus truei. Taxonomy (NCBI): domain Eukaryota; kingdom Metazoa; phylum Chordata; class Amphibia; order Anura; family Ascaphidae; genus Ascaphus; species Ascaphus truei. The sequence goes on from NC_134483.1 coordinate 539,341,721, forward strand.
GGAGGAAGGGGAAAGCAGGGAAGAGCCAAAGCCCCGCCCCATGCATCCTCCACCAATCCCCAGCGGTCCGACATATTCAAGTAAGAAACCCAACCCCCTGGCATCTGAAAGTACTCACCAGCCGGGCTGCCGCATCCTCGGGTCCTCGGGTTCTCCTCCTCACTGCCTCCGCTGCCGGGGCGGGGCTTAATGCCAGGATGCAGGGGATTGGCCAAGGTAGGAAAATGCCGGGGGGAGGGACTTTGTACAATGCCGGGCCACATCCTCCAATCAGCAAGACCCAGTTTCTACACAAGCCCAACCCCTGGCATTAAAAAAAATACTTACCAGCCAGGCTGCTGCAGTCTCCTCCTCCGCGCCACCGCAGTCCCACGCACCGGAGCTTACTCGCGCACCGCAGGCGGCAATAAAAAAAAACGGGAACACATTGAGGAAAAACCAGGACATTTCCGGGACACACAGGAAACCGGGACAGCTCTCGAAAAACCGGGACTGTCCCGGCAAAAGGGGGACGGGTGGTCACCCTAGCCATACGGGCCTATTCACTACACTTCGATAAGTGCCGTAATTCTGATTAAGTGCCCTTTCCAAGCGATTTTGCATGTGTAGCTAATCACAAAGCTTCGATAACAGGGCAATATCGCATTAAAACGGCTGTTTGATGAGCTTTAGCTGGTTATTACAAGCCGTGCGGTTGCTGAAAAAAAGGCCAAACTCGCATTTTTTTGCCAGTAACTGCTATTCACAAAGCTCCGAGATGCAGATCGCTCGTTATACACTCACAGCTAAAGGGTGGCGCATCTGATGGAGTTTATTTTATTTTGACTGCATAGGATTGAAGCCGGGGTCTCGGGAGCTGACCCGCATTCATTTCAGCTCCAGAGACCCCCTTGCTTCAATCCTAGGTAATAAAAATAATATTACAGTACAGCCCTGCTTCATTACTTTAGTGGCTAACCAATAAGGTAACCAAGGGATTAACCCCTCCCGCAAGGCATTAACATACACCCGGGGCAAGTACCCCCTTCACCCACCTGCTCTACCCCCAACAAACCAGGTACTGTGGCTTAACCCCTTCATTGCCTTAGTGGCAATCCACTAAGGTCATGAAACTGTTTTAATGTTCATTTTAATAACATACAGTAGTATTGAAGCAGGGGATCTCTGGAGCTAAATCGCATACATTTCATCCACAAGGACCCCCTGCTTCCCGAGTTACAGGCCCCCGGTATGGGGTGCCGGTATCTCCCTGCATTGTTTAAATGTCCCAGCAGATTTAAACATGCCAGAGATACCGGCACCCCATATAACTCAGGAAGTAGGGGGTCCCCGAGACTGAATTGAATGCGGTTCAGCTCCGGAGAACCCCTGCTTCAATACTATGTTATTAAAATTTTAATTAAAACTGCGTGATCACCTGTAAGAGCTGTGCGGGGAGAGGCAGCTCTCTCTGTACAGCTCTTCCAGACTGCTGGAGCGACATTTTGCTCATCAAGCAAACACAAATGAGCACGATTTGGCATTTGTTTTAGAGCACGTTAAAAAACTTGCAATTTTTCTTAGTGAATACCGTTTTTACCTACATTTCGGAGCGTGCGGTAAGAACATGCAAACCCGCTCAGTAATGCGCTGAAATTATCAGAGTTTAGTGAATTAGGCCCCATAGCATGTTAGCAACTAATCTGATTGATGGTAACAAGGTCTCACATCGCTCACCATGCAATGGCATTGCCCCTCTACAAAGGGCTGCATGATTTTGCATAGTATCCTACTGTAGTTCAGTGGTGCTCAACTCAAGTCCTCAAGCTCCCCAACAGGTCTGGTGTCCAAGATATCCCAGCTTCAACACAGATGGCTCACTCGTGTCTGCATCAAAAGTATTAGTTAATTTAAAGAACCTTAAAATGTGGCACACTTGTACTATGCATGCTTGAAATTCAGGACAATACAAGCTTACTGTGCCAACTTTATTAAGACTAAACCTAAATACAGATGTAGCCAGGTCACCCCTCGTTGCTCCGCGACCCCCATTACCTCCGTGGCCGGGATCGTTGGTGGGTGCTGCCGGAGCCAAGCGGCAGACCCGACGGCCAATCTGGAGGGTGGGGGCTGAGCAGGGAGCGCTCCAGCGGTCCCCGGCGGCTCCCATGCAGGGCGCCGCCATGTTGCGCAAGTTCGCGCATGTGCAGTGAGTCCCCGGCGGCCCTGAATAGTGGCACATGCGCAGTTGCAGCGCGCGAACGCTAGCCTACCAGGGAAGGCTCTTGGAAGGGACTACAAGTCCCATGAGCCTCAGCAGCTCCCCATGTGACGCCAGGGAGCCAATAGGGCTTAGTATTGCCCTGCAGCAGGGCTTTTGATACATTTTCAAGCACTGAGCCCACGCTAGTCAGTCAAGACCGGGAAGAGCTAGGGGAAGGAGGTGAGTGCAGGGGTCAGTGACCCACTGCATTAGGCCAGTAACCCCCTAGGCCCCAGATAGGTCTTGAACTCCCCAGCTTGTGGTGCTACAGGGACAGGCCCTAGGTTTGGGACCCTGTCACAGTAGTACTAGTGTTAGATAGGGACACAGCGGACGCTGCGTTCTCCGAGAAGAGACTTGGGCTCAAGTCTGTGCCCCAAAGAGACAGAGACTATCTCCAGGGTGGGATCGCCCCTGGCGGGCCCCGTGCGAGGCAACATCGGATCAGATGGGATCACCAAGCGGCAGATACTTTTCGAAGTTGCTTGCAGGCCCGAGTGCAGGAGCGCTCGGCAGGTACCTTCCTAAGTGCACCAACGTATCCTATACATCTTATAATTACACATAGTGGCAGCGCTGACCACGGGACAAAGGGGTTAGGCTGTGGACACGGTGTGGGGGTACACGGTGTGGGGGTACACGGTGGTGGGTAGGTACACTCCTAGTGGAGTGAAAGACACTTGGGACTGAGCATAATGTGGAGTTACCCTCTAGGGGAAGTATTAGTATTATAAGTGTGTGATTATTCTGCGTTACAGTAAAGTGGTTATATACATTCCTGTGTATGTGGTTATTGTATATGCGGGTCCTGTGTAGGCAACCTTCTACATCCCTAGAACCCTACACAGGTGGAGGCGCTGAAACCTAGAACGTTCCAGAGGATTACCCCAGGCTCTCACTGGCGGAGGCTCAGACCTCCTGTGAGCCTGACAGGTATACTGCACCACACCTGGTAACACATAGGTTTCCACCCACACACACGGTATCTGTGATTGGGATAGAGGGAATACCCGTTACACAGATGTAGCAAGACTTACTGTCCTCGGTGCTGCGGACGAACCAGGAGATGTTGTCGGCGCCCGGGACAGTGTCTGCTGCGATGGAGCGGCAGGGGTTCCATACTTCTTAATGGGATCTCGCCCAGCATCGATCCTTTGGTGCCGCAACCACCGCAGTCATGTGACCACGTCTGGTAACGGCACTGAAGACGGTATAGGACCAAATGTGAATAGTACATAACGGGAAAGAGAAAAGTTCAGATTACTGCGCGAGAAATGAGGCTCGAATTTGTTCCCCAAGAAAGTCGTGACTTCAAACCACTAAAGAAATGTTTGATGTAAGGCTATGTCCATAGTGCAGGATACAGCGCAAGCTGTGTAGCTGGAGCCGAAACAAACACTAGGATGCCAATGCATATGCGCATAGTGAGCACACGCTGCAGGGAGAGCGTCGCGTCGCAATACAAACAAGTTTCTATTTGAAGCGCGACCCTGGGAGGAGGAGGAAGCACGGAAGCTAGCACGTTCCACAATGGACGCGGCCTAATTGGAGGACTGTAAGTATGTTATTACTGAATGTTGCCATTCTCTAACACATTGATAGTTCTTTTGTTAACAAAACAATTGCAACTGCTTTACTTTTACTGATTATTCAGAGTCAAGTGTCTCAAAGCTAATGTTTGGTAAATGTTCAACTGGTGCTGTGTATCAAGAAATGCACATGATCATTTTGCATGTCTTACCATCAATGTAATATATGAAGCTAATATGTGCCTAGTTTGTCTCACTGTTCTTTCAATTGTGAAAGTTAAGAAATCATTGAATAGAATATAGCAAATTCTATATGCACCATATCTAAGAAGCCTGATTAAGTCATTTCTTACACACAGGGAGTTGTTATGTTTGCTTTACCTTTGATCACAGATGTGTGAAATTTGGTTTAAAAGAAAAAAGAAATGCTTTTTTTTTTAAAAGTTTAACAATTTGAAAAAAAAAACTAAAATTACATCTCTCTCTCACAAAAACAAGTGGAAATTTTCCCTTTTTTGCGCACTTATGGTTTACAGAACCGGGGTCACAAATGGTCACACTACCGCAGACGCACTGTCCCAGAGGATAAACGCTGGACACCCAGCAGCATGGCCGCACCAGACACTTTCTCCGGTCCCGTATATATAATATATATATATATATATATATATATATATATATATACACACACATGTAATGGTGTTTCCCCCACCCAATCGCAGATAGGAGCCGTTACAGGGTGTATGGTGCATATACCTGCTGGCAACACGAGGGCTGAGTTGTCCGCCAATGGTAGTGGGGACACAGGAACAGGCTTCTGGGGTTTATACCCCACATATCTCTTTAGCAGTGCAGCGCCTCCATCTGCCGTAGGCTCCAGGAGCTGAAGGTGATCTCCCACGGTAGAACGTATTACCTCTCCCCCCAGTAAGGTCACGCACCAGGCAGGAGGTATATTGCAAAACAGAAATGGGTTTATTACTACACTCTGCAGTAACAGTTACTCAGCAGTCTTCTGCCAGATACAGTCTCTTAGTTTTCACTGGATGATGGTCCCTGGACCGCCACTACAGGCCAAAGGCACCCACAGCCGTCCTAGCTCTTCCCACCTCCCTAGCGGAGGCAGAGGTATTGTCCACACTCTCAGGCTCTCAGGTTCCCAGTTGTGTGACCTGCCTTCCTCAGAGGGAAGGTACAACCAATAACGTTAGGGCATTCCTGCCCTTAAGTACAGCCAGAAGGCAGGCACCCCGTTGTCCCAGCTACAACAGGATGTACCACCCCCCTGCTGTCACTCAAGTGCAGTATCAAAGGGGGAACCCCCCTCCCCTCAGCTACTCAGCTTCTTACAATGGTGGCATGTGACCCTACACGTTTCATCAGACTGCACTGATTTCATCAGGGAATGGTTACTGACCATGACCAGGGTCATGTGTCATCATTGTAAGTAGCTGAGTGCCACTAACAAGCTGTTAAAGTGAAGCTGCAGTCTGTCTCTGAGTATTATGGCAATTCCAAGCAAAGGAACCTAAGTTACGGGGTGGGGGTTGCCGGAGGACACTTCTAGGTGTAACACCAAACCAAGGAGGAGGAGTGACGACATCCCAGATCGGTATCAGCCCAGCAGCAGCAGACCAGTGCAGTTTTGGAGCATGAGTTGCACTCGTACAATTCCTGCAACACTTGGATTTGTCCGAGTTTTGAATTGTCTTGTCCAAATTGTATTACATTTTTTATACTTTATCACACAAGGATCGGGCGCTGTTTCTTCTCTTTTTCTGTTAGGTGATGTTAAGGGAGGTTGTTGGGCCCAAGAAGAAAGCTGCCGAATCCAGATACACAGTTTTTTTGACCATTACAGGTCACATTATTGGATTTCATTTATACCATTTGGACGTTTTCTTTTCATTATATTATAAGTTTCATGTTATGTTTTTATATATTTTTGTGGCATTTTTGATGTATTTTTTCACATGAGCACTTATTTGAGCTCTTACAATTGTGTCATTTTACAATACTAGTAAAACAGGTTTATATTTATAATACTATCATAGCCAGTTTAATCTTGCTTTGCACAGCAAGGCGCAATCTTTCATTTTTTATTTGTTTATATATATATTACAGTATATCTCGTCATGTGACACAAGACAAAACAGTGAAGCCTGTATGTTATGACTTGTAAAGCATTGTCACAATATAATTTCACATGCAAACAAACATCCATTATATTATAATGTCACTGTAAGGATTGCATTAATTAACATTCCTTGACTTAAACTAAATAAATGCCTTATTTTTCTTCTTTAATTTGCATGGTTCCCTTCACAGGATGTGCATAATTAGGCAGCGCATCCTGAGCCTCCACTTGTTAGGGTTACTGTATCGGAAACTATGCCATATGCATCAAAGTATCAATAGCAGATGATAAATGGAAACAGTTAATAAAATGGCAAACATAATCAGCTGCAAACACAGAGCATTAAATCACGTGATTCTACAGAGATTTTAGACAGTGGTAAATATATTCTCTGAGCCAGTTGGACATACAATAAAGAACTGAAGGTCCAGAATAGGTCTTAATTTACAAAGTCACACTCACATCTTGGTACAGCAAAGTTAGTTCCCAGGATCACGGAAAACATCGCTGGCATTCCCCCAATCGTCTGTACGTCATCCAAAACGAGGTGGCCGCATTCTCACCATCCATTAATAACAAGTAAAACGTGTCTTCTTCTTCCTGATGTTTCCTCACTCTGACCAGGCCAGCCCTGCCCAAAGCAAATCTTGTGAAGACTTCCTGAGTTCCAATAGCAATGGAGACAAACGCTGCAATAATGGTAAACATAAGATATTTTTCTGGCTTCCAGTCCCCTCGTGACCCATAACTATACAACATTGCATACCATGTTAAGGCTAGCACAAAGGAAAAGCCTTCTCATCTGTCAAAGCCACATGTTTAGGGACAGGTGACCTACTCACAATAATAATAATAATAAAATAAAATTCTATGACCGTCAAACACATGTTCGGACACAGATCCCTTGTTCTCACGCATTTATTTTAATTTGGAGTCCCACCCAAGTTGAATGAGTCAATGGATTTTCTGTGCCTTCTCTTTCCGGCGTTGCTGACCCTATCGAGTCCTCAGCCAGCCATCTGGGGCAGTGTTACAGGCGGTGAACGGCGCTGGTCTCCCTCTTCTCAGATATACACCCTGGAAACTTGACTCATTCATTGTCCCCACGTATTCCATTTGGCAGCAGTATATGCTCCAGCCACTTCATCAAGGGTCAGACTAAAACACTGGATTTTAAAAAAGAGCCACTTTGGAACAATTTGCCTTTGATTCAGACTATGGCGGAAATCCACCCTTTTTGGCAAGAGTTCAGTGGGACAGATTTTACTAGGTAACAGTTAGTTATGTACAGGACCATTTTCCAAAATGGTATATTAACCTCAGAAAGGGGTTAATTGTTGGGTAAGCATTTAGGGATTTTGTTCCTCAAGTGCATATCATTTGATCGAGCATTTTTATACTAGTCATTTGCTCTGACACCAAATTAGTTGATTTAAACTCATCTAATAATATTCTTGTCCCAGTTCATCTCCTCTGGAATAAGGTGTGCAGCTGACCTCTTCACTGTGTATATTTATATATACATGTCTATCAAACGCTGTACAGTAGTTCTTTGCATTAACACAGCGGCAACCTGTAAAAGCATTTAGCAGGTTATGGTACCAGTGGGACAATAAACAAAAGGGTTTTGTCAGGGCTACATTGTTGTGCATTTTGTATGTACAGGAAATACATGATATGTATATGGCCGTTCATGTGTGCAAGTGTGTGTATGCAAAGGGAAAAAAAAGATTAAAGCGATTTAATTAATTGTAGATATTTATATCTGGATAAAGAGTCCCTGGTGTCTCTGTACAATGCTGTTCAGGTTATAGGAAAACACCAGAATTGAAAAAGCAGTCTACAGTACTTAGCAATGCGATTTCATTTTATGGGGATTACAGTGTCTTATTACAGTGCCCTTACTGTTTTAGGTTTATTTCCATAAACGTATGAAAACAAATTGAAGTTATTTTGGGTCCACTTATCAAAGTTTGCCAGTAGCAAAACCAGTGCAAAAAAACTGCACAAGATTTATCAAAAAATATGAACCCGTTTAGCAACCAGAGACATTAATATATAACCTCAGTGGTTTTACATTTGTGCATATTTTTGTTGGCTATACATTCGCAAAAAATAAAAGTCATCTATCGATTGAAAAAAATATGATAATCTACTGTACACTTTCCTCAATTAATCTGTTCCATTATGGAATCTCTATGCGTCAAAATATCAAGTTATTTTTCACCCCTTTGCCCCTCTTGGATGTAATCTAATTTGGGGAGGTGATCACACAGTATTTTACCATATTACATGGAGATATACTGTATAGAATTCTCAGTCGCCTTTTCCCACTGTGCGTACAAAAATTTCTGTTCTGCCACATTTAGCAATCTGCATCAAATACAAGACACTTGCTTAATAAGATGTTGGAATTTGTTACAAATGTGATCTCAGCTGTGTGCACATACGTTGCGCAAACTTTGGGTACATTCTAATAGTCTCTAAAAACAATGAGTAACTTAATAATAATAACTTTGTTTATATAGTGATTTTCCCCCAATGAGACTTAAAGAGTTTCCCGATTACAAAAAAAAAGAAAGAAGAAAAAATTGGAGGCTATAAAAAAAAAACTCATATACAAAATGTAGGATGAACAGAATACAGAATGGAAACATACTGTAAGCAACAGTTTCCACACAGGTTGTGGTTCATTAATCAAATGCCTGGGTAAACTAGTACTGTATGTCTTTAGCCTGTTTTAAAAATTTCCAGAGTGGGCCATACAAGGCAGAGAGTTCCATAGAGTAGAAGCAGCATGGTTAAAAGTTTAGGCCCCTAAGGAAGTCAGGGAGATTCTGAGAACTGTTAGCAGTCCTTCTGTTAATCTATGGATATTTGGGATCCTGATTATGTAGGCCCTTGAATATTAAAAGGCAGCTAGTGCAGAGAACACAAACAACATGTCATATGACAGGAACAGGTCTGGTTGGATAACAACCTGGTAGCAGCATTCTGTGCCAGCTACAGGTGGTGTGGCTCTGATTCTGGATGTCCCAAGCAATGTGCATTACAATAGTACACGCGTGAAGACACAACAAGCATGAGCTAGGGTAGGTGCCTAATCTTGGTTATGTTATAATGAGGATTGGATCACAGCTGACAGATGATGTTTGTGTCAAGCCATAATCAATGCAACACCAAGATTACGCACATGGTTTAGCAACTGTGAACCCCCTAGCTTAAGGCCAATTGTTTGGGATGGGGGTCAGTGACTGGGGGTTGGGATGGGAGTCTCAGTGACTGGAGGTTGGGGTGGGAGTCTCAGTGAAAGGGGGTTGGGGTGGGAGTCTTAGTGACTGATGGTTGGGGTGGGCGTCTCAGTGACTGGGGGTTGGGGTGAGAGTCTCCATGACTATGGGTTGGGCTGGGAGTCTCCATGATTGGGTGTTGGGGTGGGAGTCTCAGTGACTGGGGGTTGGGGTGTGTAAGGATCCGGGAGTCACGCTGCCTTCGGCACACTCCCGTTTTACCCCGGATCACATCCAGTGCATAGCTCCTTGCAACACAACCCCTGGTACCTCTGCTGTTACCCACAGTACTGCGCGCACGTGCGCATCCCGTCCGCAACTAAGTGTGGAGTCTGCTGCGTCCACCTCCGGCTTGCGCATCGGCTTGCAGCCCGTGCACGTGACTAGCTCCGCATCTCGCCGCATCAGCGATCCTACCTACACCTGCCTCCTGCAGTGGAATGGCAAATTGCTCTGTCTCTTATATGCTCATCTGTGCCACTGGCACTTTGGCTGAGCATAAACCTATGTTGCGTAGTGTTTACTGCTTCTTTGCCTCCGAAGTACGACGATCCGCACCTCTCCAACCCTGACCTCTGGAACGAACCATGACCACTCTTCTCTCTCGAACCCGGACCATGCTAATAGTACCTGCAATGATCCGTTACTCTCCAAACCTGACCTCGGCAAGTATTACGACTACCCTGACCTCTCCAATCCAAACCCGGCTACCTCGACCAATCTAGACTCCAGACGTGCTCACGTGGCTGTGGGTGGCGTTTATATCAATCCCCACCTCGACCTTGTGGTCGCGCCTTGTTTGTGGTGAGCACTCCGTTACAGGGTGGGAGTCTCCATGACTGGGCATTGGGGTGTGAGTCTCAGTGATTGGGGGTTGGGGTGCGTGTCTCAGTGACTGGGGGTTGGAGTGGGAGTCTCTATCACTGGGGGATGGGGTGGGACTCACAGTGACTGTGGGTTGGAGTTGGAGTCTCCATGCCTGGGGGTTGGGGTGGGAGTCTCAGTGACTTGGGGTTAGGGTAGGAGTCACCGTGACTGGGGGTTGAGGGTTGGAGTCTCAATGACTGGGGGTTTGGGTGGGAGTCTCAGTGACTGGGCATTAGGATGGGAGTCTCAGTGACTGGGGGATGGGGTAGGAGTATCAGTGACTGAGGGTTGGGGTTTGAGGCTCCATGACTGGAGTTGGAGTCTCCATGCCTGGGGGTTGGGGTGGGAGTCTCAGTGACTTGGGTTTAGGGTAGGAGTCACCGTGACTGGTGGTTGAGGGTTGGAGTCTCAATGACTGGGGGTTTGGGTGGGAGTCTCAGTGATTTGGCATTAGGATGGGAGTCTCAGTGACTGGGGGATGGGGTAGGAGTTTCAGTGACTCGGGGTTGGGGTTTGAGGCTCCATGACTGGAGTTGGAGTCTCCATGACTGGGGTTTGGGGTGGGAGTCTCAGTGACTAGGGGTTGGGGGGAGTCTCAGTGACTGGTCATTGGGTTGGGAGTCTCAGTGACTGGGGGTTGGGGTGGGATAATAAGTGACTGGGGGTTGGGGTGGGAGTCTCCATGACTGGGGGTTGGGGTGGAAGTCTCAGTGACTGGGGTTTGGGAGTTGGGAGTCACAGTGATGGGGGATTGGGGTGGGAGTCTCAGTGACTGAGGGTTGGGGTGAGAGTCTCCATGACCGGAGGTTGTGGTGGAAGTTTCAGTGACTGGGGGTTGGGGTTTGAGTCTCAGTGACTTGGGGTTGGGGTAGGAGTCACCGTGACTGGGGGTTGAGGGTTGGAGTCTCAATGACTGGGGGTTTGGGTGGGAGTCTCAGTGACTGGGCGTTGGGATGGGAGTCTCAGTGACTGGGGGATGGGGTAGGAGTCTCAGTGACTGGGGGTTGGGGTTTGAGGCTGCATGACTGGAGTTGGAGTCTCCATGACTGGGGGTTGGGGTAGGAGTCTCAGTGACTAGGGGTTGGGCAGAGTCTCAGTGACTAGGGGTTGGGGTGGGAGTCTCAGTGACTGGTCATTGGGTTGGGAGTCTCAGTGACTGGGGGTTGGGGTGGGATAATAAGTGATTGGGGGTTGGGGTGGAAGTCTCCATGACTGGGGGTTGGGGTGGAAGTCTCAGTGACTGGGGTTTGGGAGTTGGGAGTCACAGTGATGGGGGATTGGGGTGGGAGTCTCAGTGACTGAGGGTTGGGGTGAGAGTCTCCATGACCGGAGGTTGTGGTGGAAGTTTCAGTGACTGGGGTTTGGGGTTTGAGTCTCAGTGACTTGGGGTTGGGGTAGGAGTCACAGTGACTGGGGGTTGAGGGTTGGAGTCTCAATGACTGGGGGTTTGGGTGGGAGTCTCAGTGACTGGGCGTTGGGATGGGAGTCTCAGTGACTGGGGGATGGGGTAGGAGTCTCAGTGACTGGGGGTTGGGGTTTGAGGCTGCATGACTGGAGTTGGAGTCTACATGACTGGGGGTTGGGGTAGGAGTCTCAGTGACTAGGGGTTGGGCAGAGTCTCAGTGACTAGGGGTTGGGGTGGGAGTCTCAGTGACTGGTCGTTGGGTTGGGAGTCTCAGTGACTGGGGGTTGGGGTGGTATAATAAGTGACTGGGGGTTGGGGTGGAAGTCTCCATGACTGGGGGTTGGGGTGGAAGTCTCAGTGACTGGGGTTTGGGAGTTTGGAGTCACAGTGATGGGGGATTGGGGTAGGAGTCTCAGTGACTGGGGGTTGGGGTTTGAGGCTGCATGACTGGAGTTGGAGTCTCCATGACTGGGGGTTGGGGTAGGAGTCTCAGTGACTAGGGGTTGGGCAGAGTCTCAGTGACTAGGGGTTGGGGTGGGAGTCTCAGTGACTGGTCGTTGGGTTGGGAGTCTCAGTGACTGGGGGTTGGGGTGGTATAATAAGTGACTGGGGGTTGGGGTGGAAGTCTCCATGACCAGTGGTTGTGGTGGAAGTGTCAGTGACTGGGGATTGGGAGTTGGGAGTCTCAGTGACAGGGGAGGGGGGGGAGTTAGGGGTGCAGCCACACTCGGTGGAAGGTGGAATTATTGATTGGGTTAAAGAGGGCACCATTATTGATTTATTGACAGTTTCAAGTATGCAATGGAAAAAATGACTCGAGAGTACTGCAACCCGAGCACTTTAGCTAGTTTATGAATACAATAGTTTTGTTTTTTTAATTGTAGGTGTGCTGTAGGTTATGAAATATTTTAAGGAAACAACATGAGTTCTTTACAGGTGTTGCAAAACACAATCTTGTTAGTACAGATACTTACTGTACATGTCAATATAATATAATCCCTCCCAATGGTCCCTATTCACATTGATGGGAAGAGGAGTGTGCACAATTAACATTCTTTGAAGTTTAAAAGTGATTGCATCATTAACAGTGCATTGAAGGCATCATTAACAGCGCATAAACCTTAGTAAATTGATATAGATAGTCGTACCTGTGTCAAAAATGACAAATGAATGCCCCCCAGAGATAATCATTTTTTCAAGTATTTTATTTTCATATCACCTTTTTTTATATTGAATATTGAATGTGTGTAGCATTTCTTAATCACCCCATTATATTGAAAATATGATAGGGAAGTCATTACTTTGTACAATGAATATATTACATCCCACGACCTCTTAGTTACCCCTATCCTGCGCTAATTTTATATACTCCCCAAAGTTCACAGCTGCCTCAAATTGTCTCTCGAATAATAGAGAATAAAGATGCTTTTGTTGTGTTATTTGTATAGTTGTCCTGTTGTTCTGCCAAACTTCTGCTGCTTTTGAGTGTACTTCAGACCATCACCTCAGCATCCAGCTCACAATGGGAGATCAGTCAAATAATTTCTCTCTGTTCTTGTAATCGTTTTAATATAACATGACATAGAGATGGGATTTGGTCATCTGAGGTTCCTGCCTGCAACATCTGTGTGATCGCATGTGGGTTCAAGTCACAAAAAGTTCAAGTTAGACATTCTAATTAATGAGGAAGAAAAAAAGTTATGATAATTGAAGGTAATTATAGCTGAAGTACAGTTGCTAATAAACTGAAATTGTGTTTGAGAGTACTTTAAGGGCTAAGGATGAGTCATGTCAATTAAAGCAATATTTATGGAGTTTGCATACAATATTGGGGGTGACGGATTAACATACAGTACTGTAGTGGTAAATAAACCAAGAGCTAATACACGGTCTCAAACTGCCTCTGAAACTTGGTATCCTTGTTTGAAACCGTGTATCTTTGTGACTATAGAGTTGCATTTGCCTGATGCCCTATTATTAGATTGTGAGCTCTCGGGTAAATGACGCACAAACCAATATTGTTTCACAACCGTCTCTTTTGTAAAGCTCCATTAGTGCTAATCTAATTATAGGATAATCTTTAATCGATGTATATTATCTAATCACCATGCATACAAAAGCTGTATTAAACTTGTGTAGAGCTAGCGCAGGGGTCGCAACCAGCAGCTCCCGAGCCGCATGCGGCTCTTTACACTCCTACTTGCGGCTCTCTGCAGGTTGCCGACCCCCGGCTGCTGCCACTCTCTGTCACAGTCCTGCCGGTTGCTGCGAGAGGGTGGGGGGGGGGCAGCCAGCGGGACCTCTTGTTTCCGCTGGATCCCACATCTCCCCAGCTGCTGTCCTGCCTCTCTCCTGTAATATCCCACACCGGCTCTCATGCCAATGCGCGTCAGAAGTGTGTGTTGCAACTTCCGGTGTGAGCCAGCGTCACAGAGCCCGTGTGGGTCAGTACAGGAGAGACAGCAAGCATGTAAAGGAGCACAGCAGCGTTTCCAAGCAGCATACCAGCTAGTAAATCGCCAAAAAATGAGGGTAACTCCAAACAGGGATAGGTATTAAAAAAGGGATTTAATGGTCAGTTACAAAGAACAAACAATGGTAGGAACGCACCTACGCGTTTCGTCCGTAAAGGACTTTCTCAAGGAGAAAGTACAGGAGAGAGGCAGGACAACAACTGGAGAGGTGCCAGGTCCGGCTGCAACAAGAGGCCCAACCAGCGCCGGCCAGCCCCCCACCCCGCAGCCACTGGCAGGACTGTGAGGGAGAGGGGCAGCAGCTGGTGGTCGGAAACCTGCAAAGAGCTGATCCCCCCCACACCCCCTCGCCCCCTCCCCCCCCCCCCCACAGGCACTGGCAGGACAGTGAGAGAGAGAGGCCCAATGTTAGTGTGTGTGTATGTATATATCTAGCAAAGTTTCCTCCCCATCTCTGGAAGATGTACTACTGGTTACTGTTGTTTGTGGGCGTGCAAACGTATGAGGGTACCAGAGGGCTGAGAGGTTCGCGATGGTGTGCAGAACAGGATAGGCTTTTGGTGATCTTCAGTCTTCACTCATGGGTGTCAGTGCCTCCAGTTCCAGTGGGCTCCAGGATTTCCAGAGACAGTCCCCACCAGAACAGACTTCTTCACACCCCTGCCCAATAGACTGTAGACTCAGGCAGGGGTATATAAAACAAAGGGCTTTATTTGAGCAATCACTGCAGATGGTATACAGCGGATGCAGATGGATGTCAGAGGGTCCAAGGCCTCTGGATGGGGCTGAGCTCTCTGGTAGTCTTGAGGCCTCTGATCTCTCTTTTACCAGACAGCCCAGGAGGGATTGACTGGCATGTCTCATTCCTAGCCAGGAGGAGCAGCACACACCTCCTCTCCCTAGGAGGGGTGGAAGAGGAATGACTATAATCTAGTACTTCTCTCTGATGCACCAGAAGGGGAGGGAACAAGGTCTGTACCATGATTGGTTGTACATAGACCCTTGTGGCACCACCTCTTCTCAGAGAGTCAGCATGAGGGGGGTCAATGCCACTAGGATAGCCTGCCACAGCCTTTAGAAATCAGGGCTTACATAACAGAAGGCAGAGAGGCAGTCTGGACCAGCCACACACACACACACACACACACACACACACACACACACACACACACACACACACACACACACACACACACACACACACACACACACACACACACACACACACTCTGTGTATATATATATATATATATATATATATATTTATTGTGATATATATATATATATATATATATCACAATAAATATATAAATATATATATATATAAATATATACAGTGTTCGACAAACCTATACATTTGCACGCCCCGGGCGAGCTGATTTAACATCGTGGTGAGCTCCTATTGGCCCAAGCAGCACACGTTTGGTACTAGGTGGCGAGTAGATTTTTTTTGTGTGACGAGTAGATTTTTTGGTGATTTGTCGACCACTGAATATATATATTGTGATATCATCACTGTCCTCTAGGGGCTGGAATAGGGCAGCTATATGACTTTTTCAACACACAGAGTTAATCTTCCCTAGAGAAAAGCAGCAGCTGAAAATTAATTAATCAGGCTCGACTCCTGAGTAAATGGGGGTGTTTTAATAGACACAGGAAGCTGCCGGACAGAGAAGAGAGTGACACAGAGGAGAGTTTCTCTGAGCTCACGTGGGGCTGAGTTTCCCTAGGAAGGGAGGACAAGAGACCGTGCTGAAGCGGGGATGTCTGCTCCAAATGACTAACAGATAAGCAAAATGCTTTATTATTGTGTGCAGAGACTGTATACATTGTTGCCTATGCCAGGGCATGTTTTGGGGGTGGGAACCAGCTTAGCTGGCCATCCATCTAAAGGGAATATATGTTCTTTTTATGTTTTGGTTGGACTTAAAGGGTCAGTGGGCCTGTTGGTGTATGACTTAATCCATGTAAATAAACCCCATATAGAGAAATACAGTGTTACCAGCCTTAAATTGGGATAAAAGAGACTGAAACATGGTGTGGGCATCACAATTGGTGGAGAATGCGGGCAGTCCAAAAAGCACTGGGCAGCGAAAACTGTGGATTTGAAAATAAATGCAGGGATTTAAAATGGCCGTCCTACTGAAGTGAAAAAACAAAATTCTGCAAGCAAAGTCTGTCCCACTGTGTATGACCAGTTGTGCTTACAGGGAAAGATATGAAGAATTGAGGAAATAGCGCTTCCAATAGGTCAAGGTGAAGAATACACCTGACGGTAGAAAATGGAGGATACAATGTGTTTTATGTATAATGTGCCTGGCCACACAAAACAATGCCCTTTCAGAAATGGGTATCTCGGCGTTATCTTGCAAAATGAAACGCACCAGAAATGTTTATGGTGTGAAAAGCTGGACCACACCAAAGACTGTCCCTTCAGGCTGGATGAAGATGATGATGACAATGATGATGATGATGATGATGACTCCTATGGGGCCCCACGTAAAGGAACGTCTCAATTTTCAGCAGAAGCTTCAGTAAAATGTTACCCATGTGTTCAGGAAGATGTGGGTCAGACAAAACAGAGATGAACCACAGCCAAGAGTGTTTGGTGCAATAGTCATGGAAATGACGACTAGCCTTGGGATGACAAAGGCTACCACTACCGCCATATACAGAAAACCGTGTGCAAAAATTCCTCACAGAGTTAAAAGTTTCTCAGCAAGAGGCTTGCACACTCAAATCAGAGCCTGTAAGGTAAAGAGAGAATTTACACACGAAGCACTGGAGGGTGTAGAAAGAAGGCTGTATAAAGAGCGTGGCTCTCTGGAGCAGTGCACCCAAGCAGAACACAAACTACGGAGCCAGCTGCAAGAGCTGCGTGTGAGTCTACAAGAGGCCAAGGTGAAACAGGGCAGATACTGAGGAGATGTGGCGAATGCTACAGAAAGAAAGGGCCCAGGCTGCTTACAAAGTACAAGTGCTACAGGAATAGCTGAATACCCAGTATGTCCCCACAGAGCAGCATGAGGAGCTGAAGGCCATGCTGAGCATCACCAGAACATTGCTGGAGCCCGAGCTTAGATGCCAGTTGACTCTGTATAAGGGGGAGTGGGAAAAGGTCCAGAAACTGGAGCAAGAGCTGGAGAGACAGAGAGGCTGCTCCATCCCCATGTCAGTACGCCAAGGAGAAAGAGGCCTGGAAAACAGAAGCCGCGGTGACCCTAGCAACAAAAACTGCAGAGCTCCGGAGTATGATGGAGGATACATGGAGGCAATCTCAGAGCCAGCGAAGAGATTTTGGCCCTAAGAGGAGTATTGCAAGATATATTCAAGAGACAGAAGTTTCTTGCTGAAGCACTAAACTTGCTGCAGGCCAGAAATGGAGAAAAGGAAACAGCGTTAAGCCACGCCTTGAATCAGCTGACAGATGTGGAATCGCGACTCAACTTCAGAGAAGCTGAACTAGCAGCCACACTGAGTGGAAAAAGAAATGCTGAAGGATAGCTTCAAGACCTGAGGAAGGACCTGGCATCTGAGTGTGCTGGCTGCAAGCTGGCAGAGAAACAAAAGCATGACCTGGGCAAGGAGCTCGAGGCTCTGAAGACTGAGCGGGACACTACGTTGGACTCTACTGCTACCCTGCAGGAGGTTTCTCAGCTGAAGTTGGAGAAAAAAGTATTGGCCCAGCCCAAGCATCTGTATCCCACAGAAACTAATGCTCGTGAAGACAAGGGTACAGTGACAGCTGGAGACACCTCTCAATTGCAAAACAAGATTACAACTTTTAAACTGCCTGAGCAAGTGAGGCCCTCCAGGAAGCGTGACTGCAATACCTTTGCAGTACTACAGTCTACTTTCAACAAGGCATGGGATTGGAAGACCAAGTTGCGATCGATTAGCACAGTAAGAATCCAGTCATACTACAGTGTCCATAGAACCCAACGTGGACTCCTTGCCAGGAGGGCAGCTGCTATGAAGAGACAGTCGGGAATGGGACGGAAGTGTGTCCATGATCGTAAGATGAGAAAGACCTCACAGATTGTGTAGCGACACTCCCAATGGAGTAAGTTAAGGAGTCAAGAAAGAAAGGCCCAAGCCTACAAGTCTGCTGACTGTAAAAGAGAGGCGCCATGGGGTGCACTTGGGGTTAATGAGAATCCCACCCAAGTTGAAATACTCCAGATAAATGGTGTGGAACCAAACATAGTGGTGTGGAACCAAACATTCATGGTGAATGACCGGTCTCTGGTCTCAAACACTGAAGGTATGCTGATGGAGAAAGGTCCAAAAGCAATCACTGCTAAAGCGGAATTGCTGTCTTCACAAGGGAAGGCCAAACAGCCACTGGCAAGTGAACGCAATGAGCCAAACAACAAGGTCAATGCTCTTCTACAGAGTAAGGGAGACTCTGAGCACAAGAGGAAGAACATAGAGATGCATCTTCAGGTTGGCAGATCAAGGTCACAGAGCGGTATAGAGTCCTGGCAGATAAAGCTAACAGACAGCAGGATGCTCAGGAACCTTTGCAAGAAGGGACACAAAAGCAGAGCTTCAACCCTAAACTCAAACCGGCAAAAGATAAGGAGATAGCGAAGTACCAGTCTGCAGGCACAGAAAGCCTATTACTTACCCCGAAGGAAAGACTCCATCTGGAAGGCAAGAAAAAAGAAGAGGTGGATCTCAGATATCCCTGACAAAGAGGCAGTTGCACGGGAATAGTGCACGCTCCGCTCCTAGGATAATGTTTCGCTAGGGGAAGGGAAATGTGATACCATCACTGTCCTCTAGGGGCTGGAATATGGCAGCTATAGGACTTTTTCAACATACAGAGGTAATCTTCCCTAGAGAAAAGCAGCAGTTGAAAACTAATTAATCAGGCTAGACTCCTGAGTGAATTGGGAAGTGTTTTAAAAGACACAGGAAGCTGCCGGACAGAGAAGAGAGTGACACAGAGTAGAGTTTCTCTGAGCTCACGTGGGGCCGAGTTCCCCTAGGAAGAAAGGACGAGAGACCGTGCTGAAGCGGGGATGTCCGTTCCTTGACATTTATAGAGGACAGTTTCTCTGAGCTCACGTGGGGCCAAGTTCCCTTAGGAAGGGAGGACGAGAGACCGTGCTGAAGCGGGGATGTCTGCTCCAAGGACTAACAGATAAGCAACACGCTTTATTACTGTGTGCAGAGACTGTATACATTGTTGCATATGCCAGGGCATGTTTTGGGGGTGGGAACGTGGTGTGGGCATCACTATATATATATATACTATATACAGCTAAACCCCGTTATAACGCGCCTCGTTATACCGCGATTCGGTTATAACGCGGTTTTCCCGTGGCTTTTTTTTTTTTGCACACTGCACACACTGCACACACTGCACACACTCACTGCACACACACACTGCTCATTGCTCACACTGCCACATTGCACACACACTGCACACTGCACACTGCACACACACTGCTCATTGCTCACACTGCACACACTGACACACTGCACACACACTGCACACACACTGCACACTGCACACACAGTGCTCATTGCTCACACTGCACACACTGACACACTGCACACACACTGCACACTGCACACACACTGCTCATTGCTCACACTGCACACACTGCACACACTCACTGCACACACACTGCTCATTGCTCACACTGCATACACACTGCACACACACTGCTCACACTGACACACACTGCTCACACTGACACACACGTGTGAAAACAATATTTTAATTCTGGGATTTTTTTTGGAGATCAATTAAAGGTCAAAGTCTCTCTTTGGACACAGCCACAACTCCCTTCTACGCCCCATCCCCCCCACTTCACATCGCTACCATTGACTATTTCCTGCTATCAAATGTGAAACAAAAGAATATATATGGGCAGAGTGTTTGGTATAGAAGTAAACTTGATTTTAAGGGGCGGAAATGGACAAGTATGGGATGCCAGATGTATTTTTTTTATATGAGATAGTTGCAAAGGAAGAATTGCATACGACGATGCAAAGTAGCCCTGATTTGCTTATCCCCTCCCTTTGACTGAGAGAGAAAAGGTATCACACCAATCCATGGCCCTTTCCCTCCTCTGTGGTTTATTGTTGCTCCATACGGTGTCAGAAAGACCCAGCTTGTGTTTCCCAAGCTCCCAATCTCTGAGGCAATAACTCCTCTGTATTTACATGTACTTATCACTGTATCATGCATCATCTGAACCTGATGGCACAAACACCAGCCACTTTCTGCGCAGACAAAGAAGCGGACAGGGCTTCCAGGAAGTTGACACACACACACACACACACACACACACACACACACACACACTGTGTATATAAGCCTCTCCGGAAGAAAAAAAACACTCCGGAAGAAAAAAAAAAACACATGGCTGCCGGGGGCTGAGAGAGAGGAGCCTATGAGAGGGAGGGGAGAGGGAGGGGGCTGTGAGAGTGAGGGGGCTGTGAGAGGGAGGGGGCTGTGAGAGGGAGGGGGCTGTGAGAAGGAGGGGGCTGGGAGGGAGGAGGGATGAATCGTGCCGTTTTTTTTAAACATTTTATTTATTTAATTAACTGGCGCCCGTCATTGCGGGCCCCACAGAGAGGCCAGACGGGCCCGCATGTTGTGCAGGCCTCTTCCTTCCTTCCCTCCTCACTCCCTCCCTCCCGATCAGGCGCGTGGCGGCCATTTTTTTTTAAAATTAGCGCGACCCCGTTATTAACGCGGTGGTCTCGGGGTGGACCCCGAGGACCGCGTTATAACGGGGTTTAGCTGTATACTGCTCACCTGTGGGACATCACTTCTCACAACCAGATGATTCCATAAATGATTTAAAAATCAAAATCCTCAATGGAATGTTTAAACGCACCCAAGAACGGAAAACATTTGAACTCAGAATGATAAGACTCTTTGACACCAAAACCAAAGGACTTAATGCGGACATGGGTTTTTTCTCACACCCTATCAAAATTGTTTGTAATTATCCTGCTGCCTCCATTCTTATTCACACTTTCTCTCCCCCCCAGCATCCCTCCCCCTCCCCACCTTTCCTTGTCACCGTCCCCTGACTTCAAACACTTTTAACACCCTACCTTATCTACAGTCCATATCTGTTGTTTTTTTTTTCCCTACACTGTTTTAGCCATTGAATCCTTTGTATATCAGTATTGCTTGACCTGAAGAAGAGAGGATAACTCTCGAAAGCTTGTCCTATGACATAAATTGTTAGTCCAATAAAAAAGGTATCACCTAATACTGAAGAACTCTTTTATTCTGCACTTTCGCAACTGGACTAACACGGCTATTTTCTGATATGTATATATATATATATATATATATATATATATATATATATATATATATATATATATATGTATATATATATATATATATATATATATATATATATATATATATATATATATATATATACCACATAAAAAAGAACAATAGGCACTCCGTCGGGTAAGTCAAGGTGATGGGTGCAAATCCTGTAGAAAATAAATAGGCAATACGATACCGTGTATGAGACGAATATCAAGAGGCAGCACTCCAATGGATGGTCAAAAAAAGCTTTGTATTGTTAAGACATCATAACTAACGTTTCGGTCCTACAAGCGGGACCTTTCTCAGACTAGTGAGTCGGAAGAAACGCGTAGGGTCACGTGATCAATGAACTACGGTTGTGGAGCAGTTCAGGCGCCCGAAGCCAGACACCGGCAAGGAAGTTCCCTGATCAATTTCTAAGATGAGCCATGCTGAACAGGAACTACAGGCTGCTCATTCGGGTTGCCGGAGAGACGCTGAGACGGTGACACCAGCAGCAGTGAAGCCTTACAGTTCATACAGCGAGACGGAACGGAACGAACTTACCACAGTCTGATACATCTTGGTGCATGGGCTTGTCCCATACAACGCTCTTATTTTATTGGCAAAGTGTGAGTGTGCATTTGTCTTTGTTCGTGTCATTGAAACCTTTATTATTGGATTTTACACATGGATCGGGCGCTTTTCCTCTTTCTTTTTTCTAATAGGTATCTGCTGGGAGGTTGTTGACCCCAAGGAAGAAGCAGCCCGGACCACAATATTCCTATAAGGTTATTTTATATTGTAGACACAAGAATTTTTATTTCCATTTGTTTATCTGGACAATTTTTTTGAACAGAATATTTTTCTACAACTTAAGACAATTTTGTTATCAATTTTTATGCTATTTTTTCTATATATAGTTTTTTATTCATTGCACATTCTTACTATTTTGTGTTATTTCATATATGTTCTAATTTTGTATCCACCGCCATAGTTTATACCATTTAATATTTACACATTGTTTGTTCACAGGCATCTGTGCTGGGTGTGGAATTTTGGTCAATCAGTTTCAGGGTCACAGCAATTTAGGTGTATGCTATCACGGGCGCTGTCCATAATTTTCTGTTCCCATTATATATATATGTAGCCCCCTGTAAACAGTACGGGCTATATCTATCTTCCTCCTACTGTGGTAAGTCCTGTTAAGGGCAGGCACCAGTAGTTATCATGGGTTTTCCCCCTTCCTAGCCCTGCCCTGAGTGGTAGACTCTGCTGCAGGCACTGACATCATTAGAGGTGGGGCTGACTCTATATTTAGCAGCCGCTCCTGTAAGTGACAGTTCTGTTAGTCCTGGGCGAGTTAGAGTCCTGTGCTGTCCGAGGAGTTGGAGGAGACAGTGCGGTCTCACATGTACAGCCGTGCAGGAGCAGAGAGAGGAGTGGAGAGACTCAGCCCCTTTTAGTAGAGCTGTACCATAGATCCGGTGGACCAATGCCCCTCACCCCACTGCTGGGGGTGATGGGGAGAATCCAGTCTTCACCCAGAGGCTAACCTCTGAGGTGGGCTGCGGGGTATTGACGCCCCAGCCCAGACCATCTTGTCGGAGGAGAGACTTGGAGGAAAGGAGAGGGGGAGAGTGAATACCGGGGCTTTGCTGTTGTTGTTGTGGCTGCAGGACGCCACTACATTTGGAGTCACTGACCTGATCAATAAAGAGACTATACTTTTATACAAAGACTGTGTTGTGAGTTTGGAGCATGCAACCCCTGGACCAGGGAGGTTCTTCTGTCCTATCCCATATTCCTGGGAGTATAGAAGATGGAGGCGCTGCACCACTAACAAAGTATGGAGGCTACCACCCCAATAGCCTGGTCCTGTCTCCCCAATAACAACGTGGGAAGCTCAGGCCCTCCTGTTCCACGCAGGTATGCACCACCCCTACGCATGTAATCTGCCCTCACGCACCCTAGACACCACAGATGAGTCTGGGGGGGGAATAAGGGTTACATTTGGAGGCGCTGCTGAGAGATATGCCAGAACAGGTCAGGCTTACAGCGAGGTGGAACGGGAAGAGTGAGATGCACTCTCCGTGCAAGTGCTGGAAAAGGAAGGGCGCAATTGCATATACCGAGGGTATTCAGGGGAGCGTAGACTCTCGCACAGTACACCTTGGGCGCCCTTAGGAGGTGGTGAAGGAGGGGTGATTAGCTATAGCTGCCCGAGTCCCTTGAGGCAGATAGCGTGAGGCAACTGGGGGGGTCAGCCTGTTAACTAGTCCAGGGACCATGGCCCAGGGCTGCGCTATGAGTGGCCAAAAGTAGGAGACGCCCGTACCTAAGAAAGAGAGGTACACTAGCAGTCACCCACACAAACGCACCACAGAACACTTGCATGGTAGACATCGAGTACAGTGCATGGAGGAGAGGAGTTCCGCTGAGCCTGGGGTAAAGCCACCTCATATTAGTAGGAAAATAGAATGCAGAGCATACATTTGGAGTTTAGTCAGTGTTTAGGTATGAGATGCCCAGTAGACACTGAGAATAGGGCACATGGACATTTGGAATACGCATCCAAAATGGCGGCTGTCCCTACATGTGCTCCGCAGGGCAAGAGAGACGATCTAAAATGGTGGTTCCCGCCAATCCTGGAGAAAGCATGTGAATTGTGCAAAGAGACAGTGAGAAAAATGTGGCGGGAAATGTGCAAGAGTCTGGCGCCAAACCCAGATTCCTTGCAGGAGGAGCGGAGCGGCGAGAAAGCCGAAAGCCCACCCCCATGTGCTGTGACTGGTCAGAAAGCCAAGCCACATCACCCTAAAGGAGAAAAGGCCCGCCTCTGGATTCCACCAGAGGGAGGAGGCCCAAGGAGAGCCAATCAGGAGAGTCCTCCCCAGCGAAGGGTGGGACCGGAAGCCATAGCGAGGAGCTTCACTTCTGTCTGGCATTCAAGGAGCAAGGAGCTGAGACACTGAGCTGTTCCAATCCTGAGCGAACCATGTCCGAGATGAACACTTCAATTTACCAACTACCAGGAGGCTTACTGGTAGTGGAGGAAGCTGAGCACGAGTACCTCCGGTGTTTGTGCGTCCACTGCGGGATACCGGGCGCGGTACCAAGCACCAAGGCCCGATGCCCTCAATGTGGCACGTTCTATCTTTGGCCGAACGAGCCGTGGCCGTTGATCAAGACCCTACGGGGTGCCTCTCCGGGAACATTAACGGAGTTGGTGGAAGGCAAAGACAAGACTGCCCTGGTTCCCCGTCATGCCCAAGCGGGAGTAACCAAGGCCCAGCCCGCTATTGAACTGAGCGAGCTGTCGACAGAGAAGAGCGTGACCGCAGTGGAGGTACCAGAGCGAGATTACTTTTTTCCTATATCTACTGGTTGTATCGCAGAAGAATCGGGTGACTCCCTAGCGGAAGAACCGATCTTGATATCCTCGGAGGAAGAGGTTAGCGTGACATCGGTGGCGATGCGCCTACCGGCGAACCACCCCAGAGGCCTCAAGAGGGAGCAGACGAGTCCGGAGACCTTCCGACGGCGAGCGCTGGTGCGGCCGGAGGCCCGTAAGAGTCCCACGGCCGTGGTCACTCCCAGTGCGGCGGGAACGGAGACGAAGACCGAGACGATCCTAGAGGAGCCCGATATCATCAAACAGCAGCGGAACGGTAAGGAGACTCCACCACCCCCATACCCCCACTAGGCGACAGCAGCGACCGCGGAGGATGAGAAGGAGAGGCTTGAGGCCTACTCGTCCGGCCGTGCACCGGAGGCTCCGCCACTGCCCATGCCGGTCCTCGATGCACTTCCGGTGCATGACCACGGAGCGGATGGAGATTCTGGGGGCACCCCTGATGACGATGTTTCCGGTTCCACCGGAAAGAGAAGGCCGGGAGGAGTGTTCTCCTTACAAAGCATAGATTCCGCCATTGCCCCTGGCTACCCTACAGAGTCGAGGCCCTTCCAGGGAAGCCCGACGCATGGCGGCGAGCGCGTCTAAGAAAGCGTCCACTGGTCACGGTATCACCCGCTTGCTGGACAATGACATGAACGTTGCCCCTGCCCCAGCCCATAGCTCCATCGGCCCGGCCACTGCCCCTGCCTCGTCATGAGTAGTGCCACCGGGACCTACAAGGGATAAGCTATGTAAATACCCCAAATACTCCAAGGACTTGTGGGATTGGGAATTGAGCGACGAGGGTTCTGATGGTGAGATACCGTATTCAAGTGTTATACCTGTGCCTAACCCTGTGCCGTTTTCTCCTGCAGCTAGGGGGAGGGCCCGTGGGTCCCACACTCCAGTAGAGGCTGGGCCTACCAGCAAAGTGGTTCATAAAATGAATCCTACTAGATATATCAACGCCAAAGGGAGGAGAGATTGCTCACGATCTACTGATGCGGGTACGTCAGGTGTATCATCTCAGGTAGAGTCCGAGTCGTTCCACAGAGTATGAACACCGTGATAAGTGGTGGGCGCCCCTGTTCACTGGATACCACGAGGGGATGGACTGTACGCGGTTCCTATTAATTAAGAATGATGTTGTTGACCATTGGTGGGCGGCTGGTTCTTTCACTCTTCAGGAGGTGGAGGATGAGTTAGATCACCGGTTTCGGGAGATAGAACAGAAAGTTATTATACCCCGAGGCCCCAGTATTTTGTATGATGAAGTAGCTCCGGAGGAGCCTGTGTTTTGGGTACTGCCAAGCAGGGTGGGGCACCGCAAGCTCACCAAACTAAGTCAAGCTGACCGGGCCATAGTTGCTGGATACCGGCAGTCCCACGGAAATGAGTATCCTTACGTGACTGAGCCCATCATGAGAGAAATAGAAGAGAATAGGGATAGTTGGCTCAGGGAGGCTGTGCAAGAGTATCTTCAGACCAAGTTCGGTCAGGGAGGGTATCATAATGAGGAAAAAATAAGCGAATTGGTCCGCATATGGAGCATAGGTAGATGTATCTACATGCATGGTGTAACTTATCGTCCTGAGCATGGGCCAGTCCAATCGTTCGCTGTGACCATCACGGATCATAATGGGCGGCGGGTAAGAAAGCCTGATCCAAAGCATTATCTGTAGGGTTCTCCATGTTGGGAGAACCGGTTGTGTTGTCAATTAAGTACCTCATTACGCAATGTATATGACAATGTCTCATACTGTGTGCTGTTTCCCAGGTTGTTCGCCGCACGATGGGCCTGCTAAAACTAGGTCCAAGTGGGGACCATTGGATTCCACCATAGGAAGAGTGTAGCCCCCTGTAAACAGCACGGGCTATATCTATATTCCTCCTACTGTGGTAAGTCCTGTTAAGGGCAGGCACCAGTAGTTATCATGGGTTTTCCCCCTTCCTAGCCCTGCCCTGCCATTAAATCTCACTTTATTGCACCTTCAACACCAATGGGAACTTGCATGCAGTATGATTGCGACAAATCTAATACAGAGTGCTTTTCCTGGTATTATACAGGTTAATAAGAGTTTCGATCAGACTTAGAACTAAGCAACTAATTTTGACAGATTTATTATAAATCATCTTCCTGGTAATGTACAGGTTATTAAGAATCTATTTTAGTGTTAGGACCCTTGAGACGTGGTCTGCCTTGGAGGGCCTCAAGGGCTTACAACACTTTGGCCAAAGAGTTAAACTAAAAGAGCATTTTATTAAAAAGATATCTATATATATATATTTAGGCACTGTACCATGTATTAGTGTATTTGGATGTAGCACTGAGCTCTGTCTGTGTTTCATGTTCTGTCTCTGGTTTTAAATATATTTGGATTTACCCTGGAATTTCTTCATTTTTTCATCTCTGGATCCTGGCTGTGCCACCATACATCTCATTTTTTTTTTTTTTTTAAATGTCTTGGAGTATAAATAGGGGTGCATCGTTAGATCTAAGCCATCGTGTTCTGGGTTTGGAAGTTGGAGGTTTTTAGCGCATGCGTCCACGGATTCAAATTTTGTCAAATCCGCAATCAAATGTAATATCAAATCTGGTCGCAGACTTGACAAGTTTCGCATGGATGGAAACCGATGGCAGATTCAGGAGCATTTGCCCGATTTTGTTTCTGCCCAATCTGCCGTCGGATATCCACATACAGGTAGAATGTTGGTAAACAATCGGTGGAAAATCTGCAGCTCGAATTTTAACAAATTCACCCATCTCTACTGGAGACCCACTGTTGCAGAATAATTTGCCTTTAAAAACTCCCTTACACGAATACTGTACTTGTTTGCGGGAGAATATTATAGCTACCTGGGTCAGGAGATAAATGTACAGATGCAACTGCCGGTTCTGGCCCAGCATGTGAGCAAAATCCACAAGCATCTTGCAAACACTCTGCCGCATAGTCCATAGATGCTGTAATGGCCAATCGGATTAACACAGTGAGGTCCTTGCGTTTGAATGGGACTCGCAGACCGGTAAGATTCACACAGTGCTAGTCCCATTTAAATGCAGGGATCTCACTGTGTTAATCTGATTGGCCATTACGGTGTCTATGGACTATGCTGAGGATTTTCCCAGACATGTTCATCGAATTCGTCAGAATCTGGAGCAAAACCAACAGTTTCATCTGTACGTCCCTCTATTTGGTGACCCTGCAGTTAGATTGAGTATTTAATTATTTGCTAGAGACCATAAAAAGATAGATTAATTGGCTACCAGTGGTTCCCCTGCAGCAGCCCATCCCATACTGATTTAATTGAAGTCAAAACTAAATATAGACCACTTGAAGGAGAATTTCAACATTTTGCAAAATAACATTTCTCATTTTTCCATATTCTTGTTAAATCCCAAAACAATTGTGTTTTAGCAAAAACAAAACAATAAAGATCAAAGCACCAGTGAAGGTTCCTCCCCTTAGACAGATGTATGCATATGTAGATCTTAAACAGAATTTATGCATCATTAGACCCTCTCCTGCATCACCGGAAGGATAGAAGGAAGGGGTAGATTTGAAAGAAAGTAGTTGGCTATAGTGGTAAAAGAGAGAGGCAGAGAAAGATGGGGCAGAGTGCCTGCCCTTTGCGCTGAGCGTATTGAGATTCATTGAAAGGTGTAAAGCTTCTAAAATATTGATTTATCTATACTGTATACAGGTGTAGTAAGACTTACTGTCTCCAAAGCCGCGGCCGAAAAAGTCACCAGCACAGGAGACAGTGTGAGATACGGTAACCCTGCAGGGGGTCCATTATTCCTGATTGGACCCCCACCATGTTAATCCTCCGGTGTCATGACCAAAGCTTACCCCAATGCCGTAAACAATGATTAAACATTAAACAGTGAGTGTTACTACATCTGAGGTGTACATATATGCACAGTGTGTGTGTGTGTGTGTGTGTGTGTGTGTGTGTGTGTGTGTGTGTGTGTGTGTGTGTGTGTGTGTGTGTGTGTGTGTGTGTGTGTGTGTGTGTGTGTGTGTGTGTGTGTGTGTGTCACACATTTTATATATATGATTTGTCTTTTGAATGTGGAATATTTGTGGGCATCAGGGTTACAAAATGACGAGTCTGTATATGTGGGGTCTAGAGGGTGCAGTTCATGCACAGTATTCATAAATAGTTGGGGTCCATAATCAAACTCAAAGTATGAGTCCAAAAGAATGGAACAGCTGTTATTAAATGGGTCCAATTATCCACTGATTCTGTATTTTCCTTGTCCAAGGCTTAGCCATATAAATTGATTAAATGCAGCAAGCAAATATCTCTAGGTAATCCCTTTAGTAAAGTGGGTAGGAAGCTAAAAATGCTAAATTGTATGTAACTACCCAGAATCAATTGGGCGTATTCAGTAATATGTGATAGCACCACCCCTATCTCTATAACATGGAAGCCCCATGGAAGTCTGGAACTTAAACACGGCTTGACATGGCTGGAGTGAATGAAGCATGTTTGGGGACCTGTAAAAGTCATGGAAGCACATTCATTAGTATGTCATGTTTGTTGACCCATTAGAGGAAGATAAAACAAGAGGAAGATCAGCGTACTGGTCACCTAAGCATTTTTAAGAATGCGATCCACAGATTTGTAGCGTAAAATGTATCACTCATCCCAATGCATGTCAAAGGAAGTTTTACAAACATCCTACATTGTGTCTCCCTGAAAGAAGCTATATACTGTATGTGTCCAATATCAAGACCAGTTGGGAATGGGTAATTATAATGTAGAGCTGTATATCTGTAAGATATTTATTGGGGGAAAAATGCAATACTACATATGAATCATTATTTACATGGAAAAAGGCTGTCCACTTTCCTCATGTCCACCTTCCCCCTAGAGCACCACATCCAGGACTAATAGAAATAGAATTGAAAGGCACATGTGCTTTTTCCTTGCTTAGAAGCAACAGCTTTGCACACTTCACAAACATTTAAAGAGCCTGCCAAGTTCTGTGTGTTGCGAAAACAAACCAAATGCTGCCCCTATCTTCCCAAGAAAGTACAAGAAAACACTGGCATTTTCCCAGTGGTGATTCAGAAGGCTGGTAACAGATTTTTTTTTTGGTTTCTTTGGCACTGGCCCAGGATATCCTGTTGAGTCACAAATGATGTCTGGGCTCTAATATTAACATGTGTGCACTGACTTGTTAGAACTTGTATCCTCTGCTACCAAAATATCCTACCGCTTGACCTGACCAATCATTACTCAACACAGAAGTCAGATTGAGCAAGTCCAATCCTGTGTGTGAGCTGGAGGGGGGTTTGTTTCCTGGTTTGTAAGTTGCAAAGCCCTATTTCCATATTTCGATGATTTGTAAACAAAGGAGTAAATACACATTTCCGTGAAATACTTGTAAATGAATACTGACCATAAATGCTTGATTGGAAGTTAAAAAAAAAACAGAACTTAAAATTTAATCATCCCACCACTGGGTGTTACTATAAACTTGCAAACAACCGAAGAAAACAAAGTAAAAATAAATGCACACCGTATCAATTGCAAGCCTCTGCATTGGTAATTGTAGTCTTTTAGCCACTAGGGAGCCCTGGATCAGTAGGGGGAAGGGTGAGATGACATACGTTTTTATTTATTTATAAAAATGTTTTACCCGGAAGTAATACATTGAGAGTTAGCTCTCTTTTTCAAGTATGTGCTGGGCCCAGAGTTATAACAATAAGTGGTTACAGAGGAACAGAGGACAGAGGATATACAGTCAATTCACAGACATTTCATAGACAGATAGAATTGAAAAATTGGGTACAGGGGATAAAAGGGCAGGTGAGTTTAAGATTGAGATAGAGCCGCATTAACATCACCGAATATCAGCAAATGGCTCACACCCCTTGGCTGCCCTCGGCTGCGCCAAAGGCTGTCCGCCTTTGGGGCAACGCAGATGTAAACTGAAGGGGCTCAGATTGAATGCAGCTGCAAATACAAAAGTTCTTTGTCCTTTTGGCTCATTAACATTCCAGTGGGTGGGGTTGACGTTCCACAAAGTACAAGCAGATGTTAACCCTTAGCACGCTGGTCCAGTGCAGAGGGGAGCAGCTCTTGGGGAGCCCCATCATGCATCCGCCTTTGGGGTGATGCAGATGTGCATAAGTGCCAAGAAGCCCATACCTTAAAGAGCTGTGACATCCAGATTGGGGGGAAAGGGGGAGAGGTGGATGGTTATAAGGGTACTTTAGGGGGGGCACTTGTGACATCAGAGTGGATGCACGCGAGGGAGGGGAGCTCTGTGCACTCCGCCAAAGATTATTGATATAAACCTCAAATGCGGCCGCAATTAGCCCCGTGAGACCCCGCGCCGGCCGGGGGAACCCCCAGAGATGACGACAAAGAAGACCCTGAAGCCGGGGACGCCCGATATCTCCCGCTATTGCCTCGGAAATCCGGCAGCAGCGGAGAGAAGAAGGGCTAAAGATGGTGCCACCGAGGCGAGTGCACAGAAGCGTGCGGCCAAATCAACACACAAGGAAGGTGAGAGACAAACTGCAGGGTCTGAAGGGGACTTTTTTGACAGAAAGGCCACCCTGAGAAATTCAGCTTTGAGGGCCACAGCAGGGGAAAAGGCAGGGGGGAGAGCTGCTAGTGCCAGAG
Source organism: Ascaphus truei (assembly GCF_040206685.1). NCBI lineage: Eukaryota > Metazoa > Chordata > Amphibia > Anura > Ascaphidae > Ascaphus > Ascaphus truei. The sequence continues at coordinate 539,373,001 of NC_134483.1, forward strand.
AACAGAGTATAGCAGAAGGAGACACAGTAATTACCAAACTGGACCTCCAGAACATGTTGAAAGAAATGCAAGTGGGGTTTCAGTCAGCGCTGGACAGAACAGTAAAGGAATTTAAAACAGAAGTTTCTTTATTAGTGAAAAGAACTACGGAGCTTGAAAATAAAATGGAAATCAGGTAAATACTGACAACGAGGTCCTGCGTCTCAATGAAAAGGTAAGAGCTATGAGGGATGGTACTGCTGCGGCCAGCTTCAATCTAACAAATGCCCGTAATTTTCCGGGGCGTTTTTTGGCTGGCGCCGAACTTGGCCGCGCTCAGCCGCATCTTCCCCTCCCCTCGCGACCCCCTGGCTGCTTGGCTGCTCCGCCTCTGCTTCGGCAGCTTCGCGCGTCTTCCCCTCCCCTCGCGACCCCCTGGCTGCTTGGCTGCTCCGCCTCTGCTTCGGCAGCTTCGCGCGTCTTCCCCTCCCCTCGCGACCCCCTGGCTGCCTCTGCTCCGCCTCTTCCCGCATCTTCCCTCCATTCCCCTGTCCCCTGTACCCTTACCCGGGGATGCCGGAGGAACGTGTGATCGGCGCCACAGTGATGCGCGTCATGCATCACCAGCCGCGTGTCACCAGCCGCATCTGCCCGGAGTCTGCCCGCACATTGCGGTGGCGGCTGCAGAAGACTCAGATCGGCCACCACTGTATAGATGACCTAGAGAACAGAGAGCGAATGCAGAATTAATAATCTACCATATCCCTGAGTCATTCTCCGTAGAAGCCCTCCAGCCGTAGCTCAAGAAACTGTTCATGTCAATTTACCCCCAGTTACAAGACGGTGACCTCCTGATGGACAGATCTCACAGAGCCCTAGGACCGAGATTCAAAGACCCCAAAAGAAGTAGACCATAAGACTCCACCAATATGCAACCAAAGAAAGGATTACAAAAGACTGCAGAAATAACTGCTCAATTGAATTTGAAAAAAGTTCCATCCAGATTTTCCAAGATTTTTCCAGAATGACAATTGAGAGGAGGAGAAGGAGGAGGAGGAGAAGGGCGGTGCTACAGGAAATAGGTATTCACTACCGTTGGGGCTTTCCGTTCCGCCTGGTGGTAAACCATAGAGAGAGACAGGTCTCCCTCCGATATCCCGATGAATCAACACTGGATCTAACCCACAGAGAAAGTTCGGGTCAGCGCCAAAGACCCCTGAGAAGATAACATGGATGAAGATCGATCAGCTGAGGGCGCGGTTGCCCGCAGATAAAAGATTCAAGACTGACTGTGTTATTGAGGGTCTCTCTACGAGCTTGTGACCATCTTCTTGAACGGCGGCTCGGCAACCAACGGCTCTGGGAAAGAAACCCTGGGAAAGAACCCCGGATGTGCAGCTGTATTTCTTTCCTCTTTTCTTTTCTCTCTGCTCTTCTTCCAATCTCCCTCTATACTCTTTCAAATTTATTACAGGGACTTTTTATTACATGACTTGGAGTCGGTTGCCTGCTTTTCGGGTGCCGGCTTGTTAAAGCTAATCGACGGACGAAACCGGTGAAAACACGGAGTGAGAATCATGGCGATGGGTGAGGGGGGTCTAGGCCCAAAGATTTAGAAGAACTGTTTTTTTCTTTTGCTTGGTTATAGATTCAACGGACATTAAGCCACTGCGAGAAACCAAGAGCAATTTATTACCCGAAGAATTTTAATGCTAAAAGATATTGAACTTTTAAAGATAAAATGTGAATCCGGCTTTTTTTATATTTTTATATCTCCATATAAGTATATATCAACACAAAAAGTCTTATATGTTTATTTGTTTCACGGGTGTTAGGAATTTATGTGTTTTTCTTAGACGTTTTATTAAAATTCTAATTAAGTTGTGGTGCGGTCATGGACGGTAGAGCGGTTAGAGGCAGAGTGTGCAGGACTGGTGGAAGCTCTGCATGCCCAAAGTCAGGTCGCCCCCAGTAGGGCCATATGCCTGCCAGGCCATTCCACATAGGGAAACGACAGAAGAACAAGGCGCACAACGCACATAGTGAAGCACAATTAAAAAGTGAATTTTACTAAAGGATAATACTGTAAGTTCTGCGTACATCAGAATAAATAAAATCAAGCAATGGATTAGTGGGGTTACCACACAGCGGGACAGCTGGAAACGTCACTCATCGCCCAATGCAGGGGAGGAATCAGGAGACCAGCGGTCATCTATCCAGACAGGAGAGTCCTCCGAATCCGTGGGATACACTCACTCCGTCTCAAGGTGATAGGGTGGTAATTTCACAGTGTTAAGTCCCGCACACAGGTCCCGTAACAAGGTACAGCAGCCTCCGTCAGTATCACCACTGCCAGACGCCGACAGCACGCCGCTTCGCCTCGCGGGGCGCTAGCCGATGACGTCACGGACTTCTCCTCCAATGCTGTATCCAGAGAAGCGTCCACAGCGGCGCACAGCACACAGGGCGGCACAAAGTTCACAAAACGGGAGGAGCTGTCACAGGGGACATGGAGGGATAAACCAAGGGTGATCTTGGCCACAATTGGGTATAAAAAATGAGCAGAAACACATTCCAACGCTTTTCGTAAAAGAAAGTTACTTCTTCAGGGATACCCTGTGACAGCTTCTCCCGTTTTGTGAACTTTGTGCCGCCCTGTGTGCTGTGCGCCGCTGTGGACGCTTCTCTGGATACAGCATTGGGGGATAAGTTTGTGGCGTCATCGTCAAGCGCCCCTCGAGGCGAAGCAGCGTGCTGTCGGCGTCTGGCAGTGGTGGTACTGACGGAGGCTGCTGTACCTTGTTACGGGACCTGTGTGCGGGACTTAACACTGTGAAATTACCACCCTATCACCTTGAGACGGAGTGAGTGTATCCCACGGATTCGGAGGGCTCTCCTGTCTGGATAGATGACCGCTGGTCTCCTGATTCCTCCCCTGCATTGGGCGATGAGTGATGTTTCCAGCTGTCCCTCTGTGTGGTAACCCCACTAATCCATTGCTTGATTTAATTTATTCTGATGTACGCAGAACTTATTATTCTTTAGTAAAATTCACTTTTTAATTGTGCTTCACTATGTGCGTTGTGCGCCTTGTTCTTCTGTCGTTTCTCTAGTTCTAGGGGTGTCGAACCACCCCTCAAGAAAGGCTGCAGACGCATCATTAGTGTTTCTACACCTACAAGGTCCACAATATTGTTTTATTTCACATTGTATTCACTTTGTATGTCTGACCATGTATTAGCTGCGCACTTTCACCTCCTTTTTTGTACATTCCACATAGGGTCGGGCCGCAGACTTGGTATTTCCATTAGGTTTTTTCCATATTGATGGTAAAGTCCATAGATGCTTTTCTGCACATTCATTCACATACTGTTGCGGCCGCCTTTATTCTCCTACTTACCCGGATAAATGCGGGGATTTTCTCCGTTTCTCTCGGAGTTTGACGCGCGGCGGCCGCATCATCAGATAAGCGCTAATGGCGCTTATCATTGAAAGCGCCCGCGGCGCGGGAAAACTGAAGAAAAAAAGCCACGCGCCCCACCGCGTTTTTAAAAATCCCGCGGTGGCTGCCTCGTGAGGATAAAGGCGGCCGCCACTGTACATTTTCCTTAACTTTTGTATAAGAAAAAACGGGCTCGAAAGTTCAGGAAAATAATATAAAAACATTTTCTCTTCAATGTTGATTCTTTTTTTTTTTTTAGACACAATTATATTCTGCATTCACAGTTCATTTATTCGAATAGGCTGTCATGTATTCCAGCATCGAAAGTGCCTTGTGGCAGAACACTGCTTAGAAAATAGGGACCATTTTCGTTATCGTTTCTAAGATATAAAGTACTAACTTAAGTCACCAGCTCATTTGTAATATTAGTTTCTCTCTGCATCTGCTTTATTTGCTGTGCTTCACCGTGTTTTTTCTTGTGTGTGTCAGAGAACATGTTCCATTTCATCTCACCTTGCCTCAGTAACTCATAGAACATATTATTACTTTGTGCTTGAAGTCCTGTCAAGGTTACAATCAACAAAATAGTCATTAGATTGGTGCCTTAAGCTTATCAACTGTATATACTGTACTGTAGTTGGCATAGAAATCCTTTTAGGAAATTGGGGATGAGCCTCGTTTAAATATACTTTGCATACCATTAGCATATCTGCCAGTCGGGTACCTCATATGTGCTCCTTTTTCAGCACAAGCATGTCTCCCTAATTTATTTGTAGGGTCGTTTGAGGGGATAAATATAGTGTGTGAGCGTGTGAAGGGTTCACACATATCTACTTTAATAAACGCAGTTTATGGAGTGCATGGATATCATCTTGTTTACTGGGCAGGAGTTTTCTCTGGCTCACTGGATTCATGAGTCCCTGTGGCAGATCAGCAATACTGCGAGTGCTCCTTTTCTAGTCAAATGTACACTTGTTGCATCTGTTCATAGGGGAGACCGTGAAGATTTTGGTAGCAGTTTATTGAATTAGACATTGTTAGCATTTTCCTACCTATCATAAATACAGATGTATGTACAGTATAGGTATTTGCAGGTGCTCAAGTGCTTGGTCCCATAACAATTTTTCTTCCTATCAATATGAAGAGGTCACAACAAATGGGGATTGTAGTGAATCATTACTGGTACAGTTCTCAATCTTCACATAAATTAGGCTCAATAATTCCCTGAAGGTGGGGAGCAGAATTATAACATCTTCCCTTCCTCATTGGGATGGCCCATAATGAATAAAAGTACTCACTGTATTCCCCTGTGGTTTCCTCAGGCGTGCAGCCACGTCCAGAGTCCTAAGATATCCAAAAATAGTTTGTGTGGCGCACAGCAACAAAGAACAGGTCTTGTGGCAATAAAAAATGTATTTATTGAAGCTGCATTAAAAACGCGTTTCGTTTATCCTTGATAAAGTGCTCTGCAGCATGAAACGCGTAGGAGTGTTGCACCCTCCACCGTTTTTTTAATGTAGCTTCAATAAATACATTTTTGATTGCCACAAGACCTGTTCTTTGTTGGTGTGCGCCACACAAAATATTTTTGGATAAATACTGATGTAGCCTGATCCCCCTCTGGCCCCCTTAACTTACGTGTAGGGTGCGGGAAAGGAGGAAGGCTCAGCTGCTCCGCCAAGGTGCGCGGTTGCCGGGACTGCGGGTGCATGCGGGGAGATGCAGGTGGGGTTGCGGCGGTTCATTGGGGGAAGTGACCCGGTTGCCGGAGCTCCAAGGCGGGACTCCGGTAGGGCATCGCCATCTTGAATGTTGGACATGTGCATTGGGTACCTTGTGACTATATGTCCCAGCAGCCCCAGGGACTGCTAGACACATGAGCGCAGAGGGCATTAGGATTCTCAAGATCTCCTGCCAGGGGATTGATACATTTAGCGCACTCAGCCCACCAGGCCAGTCGGAGCAGGGACAGAGAAGGGTGAGGATGTGTTCAGGGTGCCAGTGACCCCTGAACTAGGCCAGAGACGACCCCCCCCCATAAGTCCCAGCTAGGCCCCGACTCCCATCAGGTTGTGGCTGCATTAGGGAAGGCCCATAGCTAAGGACATTTCCCCCAGTAGCTGTGTATAGTGTGAGAACAGCACACTGGTGACAGATGCCACACGGTGGCAAGGCCTGTTGTCTGGGACCAGACCACCAACGATCGAATGCACTCTTAAAAGTGAGACACTCCAGCGGGAATTCACCCCACGCAGAGGCGGATGCCTTCGGTGAAACAGACTGATCGTTTGTTTATTCAGCGACACCTGGGTACTGGAGTGCCCGGGCAGGTATACCATCTAAGTTCACCAATGATCTACAGGGTATCTCACTCGGGGTGGGGATTGACATTGTGGGACTGACACTGGGGCACTGGTGCCACCGCATCCCAAGTACTGTGGGTGGGATACTCCTCGGGTGTATGTATAATATATATATAGACAGAAAAAGAGAGAGAGCGCACGCCCCATAGCATAATACTGCATAAAATTTATTAAAACAAGGAAAGGGGATGGGGGGTGGGGGGGGGTTAGGAATCGCACTCACAGGATGCAAATAGTTAAAAGACAATTTGTGATAATATCACCACCATCCGGTTCTGGATACTGGAACACGTCTCCATGGACTCCTTCAGGGCTGCCAGACACGATAACCAGGGACCAGATGATGAAGGCTCCGTTCGCTCTCTGTACAGAGTCCAAAGCTCCAGCTCACACTTTCAATGGCCGCCGATCGTATTCCCGCGCTTGGTGTAGGCTGCTGCGCGTGCGCGGCATCGTCGTGATGACGTGATCGCGCTCTCAGTACCCTAACGCGTTTCGTCACCTGACCGGTAACTTTCTCAAAGGGCTGATGTCGAAAGGAATCAAGTCCAGCCCTCTTATAGCCAGTCCGTTGCCAGGCAACCTGTGATCGGGTGATTAATAAAACCTGAGTGGTATTGAATAAAGCTAATATATACCATAGATGCTAATCATATTGGGGACTGGTTTTCTAAGGGCTGATAGGGACTAATGCACTTAAGGAATGAACATACAATAATTACAAATGTGCGATTAAAACACAATAATAAACAATAATGAACAATAGTATGGGAACAGAAAGGATATCATGACATTATTTTTAACACTAACAATAAAATTCAAACATTTTGACACCATATAAATTCATCAATCATTGTACTGCAATGTATATTTCCAAACATTATTCTCAAACTGTATTTGATGGTTTCCCATTAGGAAAATCCACAAGATAAATATTTTACAAGATATATGCAAAATTAGTTTTCACACTCTACATAAGTGTGGATAACTATACCATACATTGCACAACATGATCAACATGTAAAAGCAAGATTGCATTAATTAAAACAATGAATTCAGATCTGACAGATCTTAATCATAGACAGAACAACATTACCCATAAATTCCAATTCCATATCCATATATAGATGGAGAAGGATTAAAGACCCATATACTATATAAGGCATGAATGTATATAGAGAAAAAAAGGAAAAAAGAAAAATGATGTATATTAAAAAGTCAATACATTCCCTTTTGGGTTAATAGATTGTATCTATATATCCTTTTAATATCTCTGTATACTAAAAATACAAACAGATTATATATACTCCATAGTATTCATTTTATTACACTTTGTGCCTCAAATACTATAGGATATGGAAACTGGATAAACTTATTTCCACAGAGACAGGAAAAGAATGACCTTTAAAAGTCACAATCAAACCCCTGTACTAATACAATGGGTTAATAGAGAGATGAATAGAGGAAGGACAAGGTTTGGATTATAATTATAGACTAAATATATGTATAATGCATAGGAACTCCTACAATAAAGGAATTATCTAAATAAAGATAATTAAAATTTATATTTAATTGGGACAACTAAATTAAAAATAAAAATAAATATGAAAAATGAAATGAAGAATAGGGGAAAATGATAATAAACACCTCTTCAAATATTATAGGTGGTGGATGGATGGGGATGAAAGGATGGGTATTGTGAAAGATTGGAAAATATTGAAATGAATGGGAAGGAGGGCTGAGGGAAGGGGAATGTGGGATGGGAAGGGAGGGAGGGAAATTGAACTATTGAGGAGTGTGGAAAAAAGAGGACCGCAGGTAGGAACCATCCATAGGTTCCTTTGAGGAGAGCGAGGAGAGTCCAAGAGGTCAGGAGATCAGACCAGTGTACTAGCATCCAGACACTCATTGAGTCCACCAGGGGTAAGAGTCCCTAACTGGTGGATCCAATAAGTCTCCTGTCTGCACAAGATCTTGTATCGATCGCCCCCCAGAGCACAGGGAGAGATGAATTCCAGGCCCATGATTGACATGCATTTTGGGTCCTGGTTGTGTATAATTTTATAGTGTCGGGAAATACTGTTTGTGTTTAGTCCCTTAATGACACTCCTTCTGTGCTCTAGGAAACGAGTGCAGAGGGATCTGGTGGTGCGCCCCACATAACGTAGACCGCAACCACACTGGATGCAGTACACTACGAATGAACTAAGACAATTTATGTGATTCCTGACCTGATAGATAGTATCTCTGTTGGAGGAACTGAATTCGGACCGGGCCTTCAAGTGTCTACATGTGATACACCTGCCTCGTTCACATTTATGATTTCCTAAGGGGCCTTTTGAAGTTGTTTTATCTGAGTTATTTGCTGTTTTTAATTTGGATGGAGCTATAATACTCTTCATGCTTCTGGCCTTCCTGTAGACAATTGATGCACGATCCGAAAGAATGCCTTTCAAATGTGGATCACATCTGAGAACTCCCCAGTGATTGCTCATAATTTTTTGAATTGCTTTATGAGACTGATTGTAGGTGGTAATAAACCTTACACTAGATGTAGCAGTTTCGTCTCTAATCACTGGTGAGTTATAACTCAGACGTGAAGTGACCTGTCTATTTATAGATGTTTTTAACATAGTTAATCTATCCATGGAGCTGACTTTCTTAAAGGACTCATTAATTAGTTGGTTATCATAACCCTTCTGTTTAAATTTTAAACTAAGTTCTCCTGACTGCTGAACAAAATCAATATCTCTTGAACAGTTTCTCCTGATTCGGTGAAACTGTCCAAGAGGAATATTGTGTAGCCACTGTTTGTGATGGTTGCTGGACGCATGTACATAGTTGTTAACTGAGACTTCTTTAAAATGTGTAGCTGTAATAATATCTAAATTATCATCAGATGTGAGTAATAGATCCAAAAAGACTATAGAAGTGGCATCTATATTAAATGTGAATTTTAATCCTAAAGGGTTTTCATCAAATGATTTAAGAATATCCTGTAGTTCTGCCTCCTCTCCGTCCCATATAAAAATCATATCATCTATGAAACGGCCATAGTACACGAGGCCCGCTCCAAGTTTTAAATTTTGCCACACAAATCTCTCCTCCCAAAAACCCATGAAGAGATTTGCGTAGCTAGGAGCGAACCTCGTGCCCATAGCCGTTCCACAGATTTGTAGATGAAAAATCTCTTCAAACAAAAAATAATTGTGATTTAAAATAAATTTAACACACTCCAAAATAAATAACTTGTGTTTTATAGGCATGCACAAATCCTTGTCAAGCCAATAAGTCAATGCTTCAATACCCCTGGCATGGTCAATACAGGTATATAAAGAGGCCACATCGCATGTGGCCCATAAGTAGGTGGACTTCCATTTAATGCCAGAGGTGGCCTCGATGACATGGAGTGTGTCCCTAATATGTGACCTCAGTTTTATAACAAAAGGTTGAAGATGGTAATCCACATACTGGGACAGACTCGACGTCATCGACTCCACCCCGGACACAATGGGCCTGCCAGGGGGGTTTGTCAAGGACTTGTGCACTTTAGGTAAATGATAAAAAATGGGTGTACGTGGATGTGGATTAAATAAAAACTTGAACTTTGTTTTAGAAATAATGTCCATAAATAATGTCCATAGTGAGTGCTGAAAAAAGAAGCTCTTTGAGACTATCCTGGTACCCTATATATATATATCATACCATGGTGTGTACTTACTGGTTGTATTGTCTTGGTAGGGGCTATCCCACTGTGTATGAATCCTTCCCAGGTGGAGGTGCTGTGTATTAGAGAACAAGGTCACCCCAGGCTCCCTTTAGCAGAGGATCAGGCCTCCTTTTAGCCAGGTGGTGCGGGGTCGGAGAGGTGATTGTAAGACGAAGAGACGGAGTGAGCAGGTTGTATATTATCCTCTCCACAGGACTGCTCCCCTTTGATCGATACCAACTCAAAGGGTATACTGAGACCGGGTCACTTACAGCAAGTGCAGGGTGACGCAACAAGCGGCTTAGAGCCGCAGGAGTTGATATCCAACCGCTCTATGAGGGTCTCAGCACACATGCATTGATACAGCACATACTTACCAGTAGACTACAGTGTCATATGGCAACAGTGAGTGCATGAATTGGAATTAGTAAGCGTGCACCAATTTGACATTCCCCAACTAACAATGAATGTCACTGTGCAGTGAGTACATAGAGATAAGATACAAATACACACCTGCTCCCCAGCTCCATGTGAGCAATAGGGAAGGACTCACATCCAAGTGAGGGAACAGCTGTAGCATTTACTACACGCGAACCCACTATCAGTGCCACAGGACTACCTGTAGTATATTAGTATTTTACATATACAAGAGGCACTTAAAACCCCAACCTCCGTCCCCATTTACCCCCTCAATATTTTTAACCCATTAATTGGTAATTGTCTTTGCATAAGTGTTCAATAAAATGTTTTAAAGCAGATATATCTTTAAATGGTGCATGGGCTCCTCCCAGGGATTAAATTTTTCCTAACCATTTATTTGAAATAGTGAGTGCAAATAGGTTCTTTTGGGCTACCCTCTCTGTACCCTCCCCCTCTCCTCCTTTTAGCCACCCAGGTAATATCAACGCCGGTAGTTTCCCTAGGCACGGGGGAAAGGAGGCTATGCTATCTATGGGAAAAGGATACGCAGAATGAAGGACAAGCTTCTGTTTTCCAGATAGTAAAGAAGGTTGGGAAGTGCATGTATATTATATATCAGTGAAAAATTCATATTCATATTTAAAATGAATGAATTACCCTGTTGGATCAGGCAGACAGTACTAGAACTAGATTCACTATTTCACCATGTGACAGATACAGACTATTGTCTTCCAAAAAGATAAGCATTTCAAGCATTTTTCTTCCAATGTCAATATATCAAGTGGAATTCCCTTAATTCCATTAATAAGCCCCTTTTGCATAAAATGTTACATTCACAGAAAATCATCCGAATTCAATTAGCCAAAGCAAAAAAAGGTTGATTGAGCATCTCCACTAATTTTCCTAAAGCTTAATGCATGGAAATTCAATTATCTAGTATCTTCAGTATTCACACATGTTCACTAATCAACGCCCCACGAAAGGATCTCGAAGGCTGAAAGTATTTTACCATTCTAAAAGGTCACTTCAGCCCTTAAGCGCACAGCCTGCATGACATAATTTTAGGCGAAGTTGATGTGCCATGGATTAGTCAGCTATGGAAGTTACAGGAATCTTCCATGAACATTGCTTTGAATTCTCTAGGGCCACATAATACTCATGATTAACAAATGACAACACCGTCAGATGAATGTCCCATCGACTGAGAACCAAAGTAAACAAGACCTCTTCAACCTTTGAATGTTTTCTGTTTTTGTATTTATTTCTTAACATCTATATATTTATTTTCCTGTTGTTAGTGTCAAGTGACTGCCAATGCAGGAAAGGCAAATCCTCCCCCCTTTGCCAACAGATAACAAATATTTTGTCAGTAAGGCATAAAACAAATGAAACCCTTCCAATGTGGGTTACGGAAGAACAGGTGGGAGCTCAGTGTATCCAAAAACATATACGCGGTCACATTAAAGATAAAGTCATTAACTCTCCGCTTCAATGCCTTTGGCATTTAAATTAGGAGTTGGAATCCTACACACACTTGAACTGTAAATATTATATTGGATTTTCACTATCTTAGACAAGTATTTATAAGTTAACACCTGGCTATTATTTAACATCCTAAATAATGTAAATGTAAAAAAAAAAAAATAATGTGTTCGTCAGCAAGAAAAATCATCAAATCATCTTTTTTTTTTTTTTTTTTACAACTTCCTCAGATATCAATGGAAACTCAGAGGAGGTTATTCATTATGCGGTGATAGGGCAAGATCAGGGCACTATTGCAGAGATGCTACCATTGGCATCAATGTTGCCGTTTGATAGTGCACCGATCTGCAGTTTAAAGAGGCAATAAAAGGCGGCAGATTTTTTGGCAATTTTTTTACATATAGGTGTAACTAAGAGATAGGGTGTACACAATAAACAATGTCCCTGGTTTTATTGACAGTGTTTAGACCTGCTCATTCGAGTGGTAGCCCAGTGGGTTTACCTTTCTCTTCGCTCAGGATCTTTCTATTCTGTGGGTTCAGGCCTTGGCTTTAATTGGAGTGAAGTGCAGGAAAAATAGAAAAGGGCGACAGGGACTTTGCAACAGAACTCTTTATTGGATACACATATTTTTCTAGCATATATCAGGCATCAAGACAGGTCACTGACCTGGCAGCTCTCACCCTCCCTGGGTCGAACTGGACTGGGATGAGGATCTTTTCCTCCCCCCATTGGGGAAGACTGTCCTCACCCTTCCCCCTAAGGGGCAAGGTAGAACACCTAGCCATGGCGAAGACTGGAACTCCTTTAATTTGGAGGAACCCACATTATACAGTAGGAGGAGTAATGGCTATTCTGTCCCAGTAACTGGGCAGAAACAACTGTAGCAAGGCCCTCATCCTGTCATGTGGTCTCAGCACCTTCCAGCCAGACATGTGCCTGGAGGTTGCAACATGATTGAAACATGAGAGGATGTGATCTCACCAGCTTGTGATTATTAACACTAACACTGCCTGCTATTAACAGGACTTATGTGCTAGGCCACAGAAATATAGCAGGGTGCTACATAGCATTGAAGGAGGGGGTCTCTGGAGCTGAACCCTGATCCAGAGATACTTACTTGCGAATTTGGTGCTGGTAACTGCTCTCCTCAGCAAGCAGGGTTCACAATATGTCTGCTGTTCAGAGATCTCAGGCCCTGCGGACCAATAGGAAGTGACATCATCGGTGTGACTTCCTATTGGTCCATGTGATGCGGAAGCTTCAAACCTGAAATCCCTGATTGCTGAGCCAGATCAGCTATAGGCACCCACTTCATAAGTATGTATCTCCAGGAGTAGGGGTCCCAAGAGCAGAAATTAACCGAAATAAGCTCCGGAGACCCCCTGTTTAAATTTATATGAAAAAAAAAAAAAAAAAACTTTGAAAAAGATTTCTCCTTTAATAAGTCTGTATTTGCTGTAAATAGCTCTTTCCCCACTTTGCCAATTTCAATATAATTGTGCACAGTTTTTCCATCTCTATTCTTACCACATGATTAGAGAACTGCAAGTTTCATGATAACATGCTGTATTACTGTACAAAGGTGTAACGCATTGAGGTAATATAATAAATGGAAAGCAATGAGCCATATTTCCTTCTTTGACAATACTGCGTACCACAGTAGAGAATGATTGTCTTCCATGCAAGGGTGCAGCTATAGCCTGGGCATAGCCCTGCACCTTCACTCTTGGGGGCCCAATCTCCCCATCTCCCCACCTGTAAGTTGCCCATTTCTCTCTTCCAGATAGAGGCCATCTTCCCCAGATAGAGGCAGGTGGGGGAGTTGATGTTATGCGGTGGCAGCGGCAGCAGTCTTCCAGCATTCAGCAGAGGAGCAGCCGACAGAGGAGTTAAGAATTGCATGGAGGCAGAGCAAGAAAGACGGGTAAGAGCACACCCCAGCGGTGCGACCCGGAAGTCTTTTTACTTCCAGTGTCTATGCTGCTATAGCGCGCTCCTCCCTGGCCTTCATCCTCTGCCTCTGTGCAACTCCTAACTCCTCTGCCGGCTGCTCTTCTGCTTAACGCTGGCGGCCCACCGCCGCTTACCATCATTACTTTATTAACACCATTTCACCCCCGCGTCCCTCTATTACCACCCTGTCCTTCAGATAGGCATGGAGAAGAAGGAGGGGGGAAGTCGGAAAGCTGGAGGAGGGGGAAAGAGCTATACTAAAGGGGGAGAGCTGAGGGGGAGAGAGATGATAATGAGGCCCTGAAAAAATGTTTACCCAGGGGCCCGCACATGTCTAGCTACGCCACTGCTTCCATAATTATCTTATATGTGGGTTTGTTTTTCCTGAGCAGAATGGATGATTCCAGTTTGCTGATTCTGTATCAATGTATTATTATTGTGCACTTTTGTACTTCCTTTTGCCTGCGTAAGTTTTTTAAATGCTAATATCCTTGCAGCAGACTATCCCTGCATCTGTGGCGCTCCTGAGTAACGGTTTCCCACAAGTTGATGTTGCACATTTTTATGTGGGCTTTGAGGACATACTTGAAGAGCTATCTCTGCCCTCCTCCTGAGCGTACACCATCTGGGAGAATAAAACTTGCCTTGGTAATCAGTAGTCAGACATCCACATAGCGTGGTGGCCCAGTGACATTGATGTTGGACAATTATTGCCTGTATGCTTGTGAGAGGACTCTAAGATGTGTCAGTCTGTTCTGACTGTAGTTGAAGGCTCTTCCATAGTCAGCATTATGAAACTTTTCCAGGATTTGAAGTAGTCTCCTGCTCATTGTCCAAGTCTCAGCCCAGTACAGTAAGGTGGTTATCACAACTGCTTATTAAACCATAAGTTTGGTTTTGGACCTGATGTTGCGATCTAAAAAACACATTTTCTTCAGGGGACTTAAGCCTGCACTTGCACATGTGTTGCAATGTTGTCAACGTCAGCCTTCGGGGAGAGATTACTTCTGAGCTATGGAAACTGCCTAGCATCCTCCAGAGTCTTACCGTGAATCTTTTGCTGTAGCTGATAACTGTTCATTGGGAGCTCGTTGATGAGTTTTATGCTTCAGTCACATTTTCTCAAATGCTTTGCTGAAGATGTCAAAATTGTCTGAAAATCTGCTTACGAGTGAGCACTACCCACTACAGCAATTTTGGTGTAATTGAGCTCAATGATTGAAGTCAGGTGGGTCTTCCTTCTGTATAGAAGTTGGCTGAGATTAAACAGTTTACCATCCAGTTGGTAGTTTACTGTAGCTACACTCTGACTCTGCAGGTAAAGGATATTCCACAGCTCCTCTCAGTTGACAGAGTCAAAGACTTTCAGGAATTCATGGAGAGTGGTTTATATTGTTCCCAACATATTTCTTGCCTGATCAGCTTCTAGATGGCCCGAGATTCAGGAAGCAGCTATTCAGAAAGTGGAAGGAGACAGTTCAGGAGGGTTCTTGCAATGATCTTTCCTGCGGTAGACAGCAGGACAATCCATCTGTTGTTTCTTCAGTTGGACTTGTCTCCCAGGTAAAATTAGCATAATCATGGCAACCCTAAAGTCACATGAGATTGCCTTGTAATTCCAGATATTCAAGATAATCTCGTAGAGCTGTAATGTGGGCTCCTCTTCCTCTGAATTAAGATTTCTGGAGAGATTCAACCAACTCCAGATGCCTTGTGGCATTGAGGTAAGGAATGTTTTAATAATATGTTTCTTGACCTTGCTTGGAGCAAGTTTAAGCTCATCTCTGACTGGGTATTGCGGGATGGAGTTGAGAACACTTATGTCAGCAACAAAGTATTAATTGAGTAGGTCATTGAAATGCTCCTTAAAGCGAGCATTGATGACTTCCCTCTCTTTGATCAGGTTTTCCCTATACTTAAATCTCAGGGAAGTTGGTCCCTTGGTGCTCAAATTATTGATGGCTTTGGTGGCACTGGTAAATCCATGTATATTGTGGATGTTGGTGAGATGTTGAATCTATGCTCTTCATGTCACAGGTTCTCTTTTGGACCACTGCCTTGACTTGGGTTGATTCAACTGTTTTTGCTTGTTGTTGTTCTGCCAAGCAAAATATGATGTCCACTTACTGTCGATCAACTCTTGGGTTTTATCAAATCAGTATTGATATGTCCTAGTACAGAATGTAGGTGTCTCTTCATCTGTGCTGATGATGGTGAACTTAAGGACACACCAAATGCTGCCGACATTCTCCCACTGTTGTTGATTGGAATTTTCAAGCTTTTTTTATTGAGGCACTAGTGGAAGAGGTTTTGCCTGATTGGGCAATGGAGCCCTTCAATATTAGTCTTCTGACTGCATTGATTCAGCTGCAGCCATCCTTTCAGAGTCAGTTTTATGGACATGAATGAACTAATGAGTCAGTGACCAGTCCAGCAATCTTTGAGCTCGCATGGCTCAAGAGGTGTAGACCTCTTCGCTAATGGTTAGATCACGTATTGCCAGGATGTCTTGTGCTTGTTTTTCTGGTCCAACGGGGTATTGGTGAATTATGTTTTGTGCATTTTGGTCAAGAGGAGGATGCTGATGGGATTGACGTTTCCACTCCTTCCTTGCCAATGGTTATGTTGAAGAGGTTCAAGTCTTTTCCGACTTTGGTGTTGAAGTCACAGAGACGAATAAGTCTGCCTCCCTCCTGAACACCAAAAAGAGTTTGGTCATGGTTGACGTAAAGTTCTCATTGTTTCAATGTCGGTGTCAAGAGTCAGGGTGTTAACACTAACGGTGGATTGTGAAGTAATTAGAAATATTTTAATGTCAAATCAATGAATGTAAAAAATAGGGTGTTAAAAAAGACAACAATAGTTGTGTGACTGGTGATCGTAGGATGAGCGCTGTATTAGTGCTCATGATCAACAAGGATAATACGATGAGCTAAATATCCGTCATCACTTAAATTCCAACGATGGTTGAAGAGGCCCTTGTAGGGGTAAAGGTGGGGTAATATAGCCCCTTACCATGTTATGAAAAATGTGATAAACTGTACTGGATTGCACATTGGTATGACAGTGGTTTATGCGGATCACTGTTCAGTGTGCAGTCTATATACAGTAAGCCCGTGACATATGAAATGGCAGACATGGATCTGAAGGATTGCAGTAACACCGATCCTCAGTACATAGTGTCTATGCCACATCCTCGTACCACTAGTTGTAAAGTATTGAATGCATCTAGTTGAACTAACCACAGCAGTCTGCTGTCACCCAATATTATCAATGTTGGCTGCCACTGTATTGATATTGACCTCTAGGGAGAAGGTTTGGTGAATTGATGAGATTGTGGTATTATTGACAGTGGGGTAGAGTTTGGGTGTAGGGGTAATAGTGGAAGGGGAAAAATGTTTAATTCTTTTTTGGGTTATGTTAAGCTTCGGATGATGCTGAAAGCCAAGACAAGTGGTATAAACTGAGAAAAGCAGAGGACTAAGGACAGAGCCTGGTGGAACCCCAACAGAAAGAGGAAGTGAGGAGGAGTTGCCAGAGAAGGATACACTAAAAGTGGTTGGATTGGTAGGAATTGAGCCAGGAGAGGGCTGCCACATAGAGGCAAATGAAGTATAGGGTGTGCGTTGAAGGGGGTGATCGACAGTGTTGAAGGTAGCAGAGAGATCAAGGAGAAGTGGCCCTTGGACTTAGCAGTGAGTAGGTCATTAGCCACTTTTTTAGTGCTGTTCCGCTTGAGTTCAGAGGTGGAAATCAGATTGCAAAGAGCCAAGCAGGGAGTTGGAGGAGAGAATGTGAGTTAAGCGGTTGTATACACAGATGGTAGTTAGTTAGAGAGGTTGGATCAACAGAGGGTTTCTTTAGAATGCGCGTGATGAGTGGATATTTGAAGGAAGATGAGAATGTGCCAGAGATGAGAGAGGTTAAAAAGGCGAGTTAGAGTGGGGCTTACTGTGCCAGGCAAGTGATTGAAGGATATGTGAGGGAATAGGATCAAGGTGGCAGGTTGTATGGTGGAAGTGTGAGAGGAGCACAGAGAACTCCTCTTCATTTACTGGGGGAAATTAGCGGAGGGTGCATTTAGGTGTGCAAAGGGTGGTAGGTGTTGCATGTGGAGCATGACCTGAAGAGATGTCATGTTTGATGGTGTCACGGGCAGCGGCTGCAGGGCTGGAGTCCAGTTGCTGGGAACAGGTTAGCAGGAGTTGACAGACAGGCAGAAGGCAAGTATAGGTGGTCAGAGGACCAGCTGGGTCGAGGATAGGAGAGAAGCAAACATAGTAAGGCACCAAATAGGGTCTTGTTCATGGATAGACAGCAAACAAGACATGGCTGCAAGCTAGAAAACAAGGGAACATCAATAATCAGGAAACCAAGAACAGGAAGTGAAGGTTTATAAAGGCCTGACTGCTGACTGTGAAAAGGTGCCATTCATGAGGCAAGCCAAAGCTTTTGAAAGATCTTTTTAAAAATAGCAAACCCTATGCAACAGTCCTGGTGGCAGACATGGGACCAGGGTTTGAGACCCACCAGGCATATCCCTGACAAACTCAATCTTATCCGAGAAGTAGGTGGCATGGTTTTGGGCCATGAGAGTGGAAAGGGGTAAAGATGCAGTTGGGCAGAGAAGGGAGTTAACGGTGGCAAATAGACTTTGAGGTTGAGAGGATGGAGTTAGTATGAGAGAAAAAAGTTTGCTTGGCAATGGAAAGTGCAGTGTTATACTGTACGAGGAGTGTAAGAATTTGTAGTGGAGGAAATCTGCTGTAGAGTGTGGTTTCCTCCAGTGACGTTTTGAAGTGTGTGACAACTTTGGAGGCAGTGGGTGAAGTTTGCTTGCCATGGCAATGATTAATATTGTTGTCTGAAACGTCTGGTGGAGACAGCTGTTTTGGCTAGGCTGAAGAGAGTGTTCTGTGGTATGGAGGGACTGCCAGTTCTTAGCAGAAAGGATTACAGATGGGAGAGAGGAGAATTTGTAAAGATGTTGAAAATTGGTGTGTGCGTATCGAGGCTGAAGGTTTGAAGGTAAGAATCAGAGAGGGAATGGAGTGTTAGAGGAGGTAGAGACATGGCAGAGTGAGAGAAAACCAGGTGAAGGGAGTGTCCATTGCAGTGAGTAGGAGATGTGGTAAACTTGGAGAGACCATAGGTGGAGGTTAAAGAGATGAGAGGGGCAGCTCCTCTCGACCTTGTAAAGGGCCTGGTGGAAGATCGTGAGATCCTGGAAAGGTGTTCCTGACGAATAGTTTCAGCAAGGAAATGTGGAACACTGGGTGGATCTTCAGTGAATCAGAAAGTTGGAGATGGAAAGCTACCAGATTCAGCTTCCTTTCAGTAATGAAGGGGCCACTAAAGTGTTGCCCCGGTTTGGTGGACATGTGATTTATTTTAAGATACTGGGTGGGGATAAGGCCAACTCTTCTCCCCATCCTGGTATACTGGACCTACCCATCATTGTCGATTGGCATACTCCTTGTTAGTCTCCTAGGTTTTAGACGATATCTCCCCCAGTTTAACATGAAGTTGTTGCAGTCTTTTATTCAATATTGTATAACAGACAGGCAGGTTTGGTAATAAAATCAATAGTTTGCAAAGGACTGGCTTATTTGGATAGTTATATGTACTGTACGTCATTATTGAAGACAGGTTCTGCACCTCTCACTTGGACTCACGGCAGGTTCTGCACCTCTCACCTGATTCAAACTAACTCAGGAGCCTATGTTCACTATCCACATTATCAGACTTTATATAGCAATGCCCATCATCAAAATGATCAACCAAATAATCACATAACCACTCGTTTTTAATATGTCTGTTTTCTCTTTCTGAGAGAGAGGACGGATCCACATTGCAGTAAGGACCAAAATGAAAGAAAACCTGATTAAAAACGTTGTAAACTCTGTGGGGCTTATGCAGAGAGCAACGCGAGTTACAGGGAAAACGGCAATAAAATAGCCACTGAATTGCCGTAAATTATGGCCGTATGCAGGAACCTGCGTTACCTCCTTTCATAGAAGTTTTGTAACGGCGGCGAAAATCAGCAACTTGCCAGCTTTTGGTGGAGACCTGAAACTCGCCATAGTATGCCACATAATGGCGCGTTCAAGCGCTTCGGTCCTACTGGAATTCCACGCTACAGTGGCGGCAGCTTTTTTTTGAAGTAATGCCGGCGGCATGCCGGGATCTACTCCGGCTGCCGCCAGTCAAAACCGCGCGCCACGCGTTTCCCCCACGCACCCACCCCTTCACTTCGCGCGCAATTTACCCCCCCTTCCCGACCCCGAACCCGGCTCCTGCTCTGCCCCTCTGCTACCCCGCACCCCCGCTTACCTTACTTTAATCTCCAGGGGTGTCGGGGAAGCCGGGGAAGCCGGGGAAGCTGGGCGCGCACGTGACTGTGACGTCACAGTGCGCCGCAACGTGCCGCGTCTCCACGCTGCGCACATGCACCCGGCCGGCGGCATTGCTTCAAATAAAAGCTGCCGCTACTGTATATCAACATGGCGAGTTACAGGTTCTCGCCACGTGTTTGGCGAATTTTAAACTTCCGAAAACTGTTCTGGCGGATTTTATAAATGGCGCCATGTTCTCGGGAGGAAAAGGTTTTGTGCCGAGTTTTTTGGCTAGAAGATGGCGCGATTTCCATTTCTATCCTCTCTGCATAAGCTCCTGTATGTGAGTTCATGGAGTGAGACTTTTTTTTCACATTTTGCCACTTTATCACTTATATTAATTATATATAAATATATATATATTTATACACACCGATAATTAATATAAGTGATAAAGTGGCAAAATGTGAAAAAAAAAGTCTCACTCCATGAACTCACATACAGAGTTTACAACGTTTTAAATCAGGTTTTCTTTCATTTTGGTCCTTACTGCAATGTGGATCCGTCCTCTCTCTCAGAAAGAGAAAACAGACATATTAAAAACGAGTGATTATGTGATTATTTGGTTGATCATTTTGATGATGGGCATTGCTATATAAAGTCTGATAATGTGGATAGTGAACATAGGCTCCTGAGTTAGTAGATGTAGCCAGGTCCCCCCTCGCGCACTCACCCCCTCCTTCCCCGTTGCCGCGCGTGGTGTAGTTGCGGCTGGTTGCTAGGGAAGCGGTCGGGCCGGTTGCCGGAGACGCGAGCGGGTGGTTGCCGGGGACGCGAGCGGGACGTTTGACGGGGACGCGAGCGGGCCGTTTGACGGGGACGCGAGTGGGCCAGTTGCCGGGGACGCGAGCGGGCCGGTTGCCGAGGCCGCGATCGCGTTGTTAGGGTCCCGGCGGCTAGCGGAGCAGGGCGCCGCCATTGACAGTCAGATCGCGCATGCGCAGGAGGCCAGCTAGCGCGAGAGGCTCCAACAGCTCGCGCACACGCAAGGCGGGAAGGACAGCCCTCAGGGTGCACAGGGGCAGGGACATGTGACGCTAGGGAGCCAATCGGAAGGCCAGGTTCCCCTGCTCCCAGTTAGATAAATTTCACGGGGTTTTGAGTCACGCAGTCAGTCAGGATCCGGACCAGCTAGGGGTAAGAGGTGGATGCAGGGGTCAGTGACCCTCTGCATAGGCCAGCAGCCCCCAAGGTCCCAGTTAGGTCCTGAGCCACCTAATAGCTTGTGGAGCTTAGGGACAGGCCCTAGATAGGGACGCTGCCCCATTATTTGGTCAAGTAGTCAGGGACACAGTGCTGACGCCGTGCGGCCCTGCGAGGTGGGTTCTGGGCTCAGAACACCACCAAAGACCCTAAGACTAGGAGAGACATTGTTCGCGCTGGACTTTCAACCCACGCGGTGTGGAGGACAACGTCGGATCGTGCGGATTGCTATCGCGGTACCCGTGGCTGGAGCCCGGGCAGGTAACCTGCAACTCACGTGCACCAACCAGGCCTATCACCAGACATAGTGGCTGCACAGTCACACATACACATGCACAGTGGTATTTGACTCTGGGGGTGCGAGACATTTGGGTGGGGGTTACTGGACACAGGGTGGGAGCACTCTATGGGAGGTTAGCGTCCGCCGTGATGCCAGAGGTGGTAGCGTCCGCCGTGACGCCCAGAGTGGTTAGCGTCCGCCATGGCGTATGACGGTTGTGTTGATGTATGTAGATATAGTTGGTTATGCAGTAAAGCCAGTCCTGTTTTACATTCGTTCGCTTTGTGTGGTTGTTTCCTGTGAGGGCCTCCTCCCACTCCATTGGGATCCCTCCCAGGTGGAGGCGTTGCACCTAGAGATGTATAAGATGTATGTAACCCAGGTTCCCCGTGGCTGAAGCTCAGCCCTCCTGTGAGCCAACAGGTAATGCACCACACTTGCGTAACCTTGCATGTTCCTACACCTCCACAGTATTATCTGCGAGTGGGTGGGGGAAAACCCGTTACATTTGGAGGCGCTGCTGAGATCCAGTCCTGGGGTGCCCTGTTCCGTTTTTTTTCTAAATTGCCCGATTCATTTTCATCATGTCCGTGCCGTCACCGCAGGATGTCCATGCCTGGGCCTTAGCGCACCAAGTATCCCCAAGATGCGCGGTTGCAGTGACCGGGGTAGCAATTGATACAGACTTATCTACAGTGCGCACGCAAGTAAGAAGTTGCCCGGGGTTGGCCACCGCCAGGGTGATAGACTATAAACTGGATGTTGCTGGCCGAGGGATCACCTGTCTCCTGTACACCATGAGTGACATATGCTTAGAAACGGCCCCCCCTGTATTAAACCTACCCGAGCCCTCCGCAGAGGACTGCCGCATGATCTACTCTGACTCCCCACCTCCTGTAGAAGCGTCCACTAGTACTGGATTACACCCGAGCCAACGAGTGACCAGTACGCCTCACCGGGTAGACCCCCCTAGGGTCTCTTTCACCCCAAGCGGATTAGGAGGTATCGCCAGCTGGGCAGGGAGCCCGCTCATCCCACCCAACCCTGATCAACGGCCTGGCAGGACCCCAACCATGCCTAGCGTAGGAACTGGGAGCAGTAGTCAGGCCCTTAGTGGGAATCTTGACGTGAACACGATAGCCTCCCAACTAGTAGAAGCTGTAACCATTTCGACGCAAGCACAGAACTACCGGAAACTCAAGGCCTTCTCTGGGATTCTGCCGACGCCCACGGGAGAAGAGGGGATCGAGGCATGGAGGGACCATACGCTTCAAATCATAGAGGAGTGGTCGTGTTCCGAAGCCAGCAAGAGACAAAGACTGGTCGAGTGCCTTCGCGGCCCCGCCGCTCGGTTAGTGCGGGCGCACCGGAGCGTAGAAGGAGAAGTTACTGCCCAGGAACTAGTGGAAATGCTAATTAAATCCTTTGCCAGAAAAGACGACGAAGATGAGCTACTGGCTCAATTCAAAGCCCTCCGACAACGTGAAGGACAAGATTTATCTGCCTTCGTTTGTGACCTACAGCTGTCCCTGGGCACCCTACTGGACAAGCATATCATTTCCGCGGCCGAAGCGGACCGATACCGGTTCAAACAGCTACTCAAGGGGTCGTTGCCTGACCACAACATAGCTATAATGATGCGGGCCGCCCCGGTCGCGGCAGTATCCCCTAAATACGGGGAACTAATGGATTACATAAGAGACCATGAAGTGCAGCGCCATTTCCATGAATCAAAGAAACCCAAAACTACCCCCAAGAATGACCCTGTGGTCCTCTCGGCCCCAAAGAGTAAGAAACCTGCCACACCAGAGGGGGAAGCGACCCCCAAGTCGTCTGTTCGGGAAAGTCATAGTTCTGAGCGGTCCTCATCCACGTATAAGGGTCGTCCGGACTGCCGTGAGGTATCTTGCTACAACTGCGGGAAGAAGGGCCACATCTCGTACTATTGTCCGGAGAAGGAGGACCCACCGGAAGAAAAACCTCCCGACAGAAGAAGCACAGCCCGATCGATGGTGTGCCGCGCCCAGACCGTCGAGCCTAATGTGAACACCCCTCAGGGAACCACGGATTCCCCTGCTGACGCTGGCCCCAGTGAGGACGCCTCACCCGGTGAAGCTTGCAGTCAAGTGGGCCCCGCGGCCATCGTACCCGTGGTAATAGATGGGATATACGCCTCGGCTCTATTGGACACCGGGTCACAAGTGACCATAATATATCGCAAGTTCTATGACCAGCACCTTCAACACTGCCCTCTGAGGCCGGCCGAACATATGAAGGTTAGGGGATTGAGTAATGAAGACTACCCCATCGATGGGATTGCACGGGTCCAGCTGGACATACTCCAACTGAACACCGGCAAGAAGCACCCTATGCAGGTAGCGGCCATGGTATGCCCGGAGCCCCACGACCATTGCAAATACCCCATCATCTTGGGAACCAATGCGGACATAGTGCAAGCTATAATCCGAGCTTACTTGAAAGAGACCAACGAGTTGCCGCTGGCCGATTCGCTCCTAGACCCCGTCTTACGAGAGGAGTGCCATCGGGTATATGCCTTGGAGCGTCATGGGGACCTCTACAATCGACAACGAGGACTGACAACCATATTACCAGGGGGAGTGCAAAAGATGGCCGTCTGGTGTTGTTATCCTGACCGAGACCAGAACGACCAACTGTTCTTGCTGGAGAGTGAGCCTGAAGAAGAAGAGGTTCAGCGAGGGTATAGAGTACTACCCGAAGTGAGGGAATGGACGGCTAAAGATCCCTATTCGAACCCACGTGTATGTGCAGAATCTCTCCCCCTTTCCGATGGAGTTTGATGTTGACCAGAAGTTGGGATGCATATATCCGGTCAGCCCGGTGGGAGCCCACGCCTCAGGTGAAGGCGGCGGCCGCACACGAGCGGATAGTCGATCTGGACTTCAATTTCGGCGAGTCGACGCTGTCCACAGGGTGGAAAGAGCGGTTGACCACCCAGTTGCTGCAACGACGACATGTGTTCTCCACGAGCGAGATGGATGTGGGGTGCAGCCGCAGTGCCCAACATACCATTCGGATGAGTGATGCCACTCCGTTCCGGGAACGTTCTCGTCGCCTTGCCCCTCGGGATGTGGACGATGTGAGGAACGCCATACAAGATATAGAAGCCGCTGGGATTGTGACGGGATCACGAGGACCTTACGCGTCGCCCATAGTGGTGGTGCGGAAAAAGAACGGGTCCGTACGACTGTGTATCGACTACCGAACACTGAACAATCGCACGATACCGGATCAATACAACCTTCCGCGCATTGAAGAGATCCTGAATGCGCTGAATGGGAGTCACTGGTTTAGCGTGCTTGACCTCCGATCAGGGTACTATCAGGTGCCCATGACGCCGGAAGACCAGGAGAAAACGGCTTTCGTCTGCCCCCTGGGATTCTATCAATTCACCCGTATGCCCCAAGGTATATGTGGGGCGCCTGCTACGTTCCAAAGGTTGATGGAAAAGACTATCGGAGACATGATTCCCCGGGAGTGTCTGGTTTACCTGGACGACATCATTGTCTTCGGGAAGACCTTAGAGGAACACGAGGAGAGGCTGTTGAAGGTGATAGATCGTTTTGGCCATGAAGGGTTGAAGCTATCACTCGACAAGTGTAGGTTTTGTCACACCTCGGTGACCTACGTGGGACACATCGTGTCTGCCCAGGGGATTGCTACTGATCCAGCCAAGGTAGAAGCTGTGGTGAACTGGCCGCGTCCCGATAATGTCACGGAACTGCGGTCCTTCCTCGGTTTCTGTGGGTATTACCGTCGGTTCGTGGAAGGGTACTCTAGTCGAGCTAAACTCCTGAACAATTTGCTGAAAATATACCCTGAAGATACTGGGAGAAAGGCCATGTCGGCCCGTCAACCGTTTGGCGATAAGTGGACGCCGGAGTGTGAACGGGCCTTCCTGAACTTGAAGAAAAGTCTGACTGAAGCACCAGTGCTTGCATATGCTGACCCAGAACAACCGTATGTCCTGCATGTGGATGCCAGTCTTAGTGGACTGGGTGCTGTCCTGCATCAGAAGCACCCCGAAGGTCTTCGGCCTGTAGCCTACGTCAGCCGCAGTCTGACACCCAGTGAGCAGAGATACCCCGTCCACAAGTTGGAGTTTCTGGCTCTCAAGTGGGCGATCACCGAGAAGCTCCACGATTACTTGTACGGTGTCACCTTCGAGGTAAGGACGGATAACAATCCCCTCACGTACATCAATACGTCGGCCAAATTAGATGCAGCCAGCCACAGATGGCAGGCCGCCCTCAGTAACTACCGCTTCTCCTTGAAGTATAAGCCGGGGCCATTGAATATTGGGGCGGGCGCCCTCTCCCGAAGGCCAGGACTACTCGCTACCCCCGATGACGAGGAATGGGAAGAACTTCCCGGTCCCGGAGTGCGGGCTATGTGTAAAACTGCAGCCATAGTTAATGACCAAGTGGCCTTCTCCGAGTTACGAGTGGCCGACTCCTTGGGATGCCAGTCGCAGGCTGTCCCCGCCGCCTACTGCGACCCAAAAGGGATGCACCTCACGCATGACAAGGTGTTCCGGTGGAAAGATCTGGTAGACTACCAAATTCGAGATCCGGTCGCTAGTATCATCCGGCACGCCGTTGAAAAGAGGAACCCAGCCCTTCTGAAACGTGCGCCCAATGACTTGGTGGCCTTGCTCATGCGAGAATGGGACAAATTTGAAATAGACAATGGCTTACTCTATCGGGTGGTGCAATACCACAACCACCCGGATAGGAGACAACTAGTCCTACCTAAGAACTTACAATACCTGGTGTTGAAGTCCCTACATGATGAACACGGGCATCTCGGTGTAGAGAAGACTTTTGGGCTAGTCCGAGAGCGGTTCTTCTGGCCCAAGATGCGGGAAGCGGTGGAACAACACTGCCGCCGTTGTGCCCGGTGCGTTCAACGCAAGACGTTGCCTACCAGAGCAGCTCCCATGGCCCATCTGAAGAGTTCTGGTCCAATGGACTTGGTGTGTATGGACTTTTTATGTATCGAACCGGATAGCCGAGGTATCGGTAACGTGTTGGTCATCACGGACCATTACACCCGATATGCCCAGGCCTTCCCCACAAAAGACCAGAAGGCTATCACGGTCGCGAAAGTTCTATGGGAAAAGTTCTTCGTTCATTACAGTCTTCCAAACCGACTCCACTCCGACCAAGGGAGAGATTTTGAGAGTACTCTGATCCGAGAATTACTTAAAATGCTGAACGTCGCCAAATCCCGGACGACTCCGTACCACCCCGAAGGAGATGCTTTGCCTGAACGATTCAACCGGACCCTGTTGGACATGCTTGGAACTCTGAAGGGAACGCAGAAAACAGAATGGAGTCGTCACGTAGAAACGTTGGTACACGCGTACAACTGTACTCGCCATGAGTCCACTGGGTTCTCCCCGTACTTCCTCATGTTTGGGCGGGAGGCAAGACTCCCCGTAGATGTGCGTCTTCGAGTCTCAACGGATGGGATACACAATGCTACCTATTTCAAGTATGTGCAACGGCTAAAGGACAGTTTGCAGCGAGCTTACCAACAGGCTGAGAAGTCTACAGCTAAACTGAATGCTGGCAATAAGAGACGATACGACAACAAAGTCAAGTATCGAGAGTTACGTCCTGGGGACGCTGTGTTACTTCGTAATTTGGGAGTCCCCGGAAAACATAAACAGGCAGACCGGTGGAGAGATGGCGTATATGAGGTAGAGTCACAGATGCCCGGCCTCCCGGTCTATCGCATCAAAGACACAGACGGCCGGGTAAAGGTTTGGCATCGTAATCACCTTCTCCCTATCCCCCAAGTGGGAGACGAAGAAGAAGAAATACAGGCCACACCGCTCAACGGTGAGTCCGATCTATCAGAGGTGGGTCAAGAGACTGTAAATACCGAGACCCACTCTGAAACTCCGGAAGACCCTATGGAAGGACCCTCTCAAAGGGGCCATCCCGCAGGAGGGGCATCTCCCGAAGGAGCTACGGGTAAGGGGCCCCGTAGGCCAATGCCTACTAAGGTGGCACCAACAGGCCAGCCTTTGGATCCACAGAGCCCGTGCTTTGTGCCTAACAGAGACAGTTCAGAGACATTTCTCCCCTCAAGGGAAGAGGCTGAGCCTCAGGACTGTACTTATTACTCCCCAGAGGGAGTTGCTGAAGAACAACTCCGTAGGAGCCAAAGGGTCAGGTACCCTCCAACTCGGGTAACCTATGATCAGATGGGGGCACCCCATTATGAGGCTCAGCAGTGTTCTCGGAGTAAGATACAGTCTGTGATTGTGATGCTCAACGAATTATGCAATCTCGTTTAGAGTTACCTGTGCTAAGTTATATAGTTACTGCATTTTCATTATATAATTTCTGTACGGTTTGAGTTATTTATCCCAAGCGAGGTCGTTGGGGTTTTCACCAGGGGAGGATGTAGCCATGTCCCCCCTCGCGCACTCACCCCCTCCTTCCCCGTTGCCGCGCGTGGTGTAGTTGCGGCTGGTTGCTAGGGAAGCGGTCGGGCCGGTTGCCGGAGACGCGAGCGGGCGGTTGCCGGGGACGCGAGCGGGCCGTTTGACGGGGACGCGAGCGGGCCGGTTGCCGGGGACGCGAGCGGGCCGGTTGCCGAGGCCGCGATCGCGTTGTTAGGGTCCCGGCGGCTAGCGGAGCAGGGCGCCGCCATTGACAGTCAGCTCGCGCATGCGCAGGAGGCCAGCTAGCGCGAGAGGCTCCAACAGCTCGCGCACACGCAAGGCGGGAAGGACAGTCCCCAGGGTGCACAGGGGCAGGGACATGTGACGCTAGGGAGCCAATCGGAAGGCCAGGTTCCCCTGCTCCCAGTTAGATAAATTTCACGGGGTTTTGAGTCACGCAGTCAGTCAGGATCCGGACCAGCTAGGGGTAAGAGGTGGATGCAGGGGTCAGTGACCCTCTGCATAGGCCAGCAGTCCCCAAGGTCCCAGTTAGGTCCTGAGCCACCTAATAGCTTGTGGAGCTTAGGGACAGGCCCTAGATAGGGACGCTGCCCCATTATTTGGTCAAGTAGTCAGGGACACAGTGCTGACGCCGTGCGGCCCTGCGAGGTGGGTTCTGGGCTCAGAACACCACCAAAGACCCTAAGACTAGGAGAGACATTGTTCGCGCTGGACATTCAACCCACGCGGTGTGGAGGACAACGTCGGATCGTGCGGATTGCTATCGCGGTACCCGTGGCTGGAGCCCGGGCAGGTAACCTGCAACTCACGTGCACCAACCAGGCCTATCACCAGACATAGTGGCTGCGCAGTCACACATACACATGCACAGTGGTATTTGACTCTGGGGGTGCGAGACATTTGGGTGGGGGTTACTGGACACAGGGTGGGAGCACTCTATGGGAGGTTAGCGTCCGCCGTGACGCCTGAGGTGGTAGCGTCCGCCGTGACGCCTAGTGTGATTAGCGTCCGCCGTGACGCCAGAGGTGGTAGCGTCCGCCGTGACGCCCAGAGTGGTTAGCGTCCGCCGTGGCGCATGATGGTTGTGTTGATGTATGTAGATATAGTTGGTTATGCAGTAAAGCCAGTCCTGTTTTACATTCGTTCGCTTTGTGTGGTTGTTTCCTGTGAGGGCCTCCTCCCACTCCGTTGGGATCCCTCCCAGGTGGAGGCGTTGCACCTAGAGATGTATAAGATGTATGTACCCCAGGTTCCCCGTGGCGGAAGCTCAGCCCTCCTGTGAGCCAACAGGTAATGCACCACACTTGCGTAACCTTGCATGTTCCTACACCTCCACAGTATTATCTGCGAGTGGGTGGGGGAAAACCCGTTACATATATATACAGGCATATATATATATTGTATTATAGATTGATTTGTCACTGTCTGCACTCCAACAAACACCATATTTCCCCCCTGTTTTAATAGCATGCAGTGGCCTCGACCTACAGTATCTGCTTTGACATAAAGTAATTCATAAACAAAGCAACCCAGCTTGAATCAACAGATTACCCATCTACTGCATGTGAATATTCACCGAGTGCTAATCTAAAATGCATTCAGACGTAACAAAAACAATCAACGTGAACCTATTGTTAATCCATGATCATCCCATGCCACAGTTGGCAGAGAAAACGCATTGGAAGGAAGCCATTTTGTAAACATTTACAAGTTACTATACAAACGCTCGTGACTACGTGACAGACAAAAGACGAGCGGAAACGGGTGATTGAGCGGCTTTGAAAGTGTCATAAAAAAATAAATTAGTGCACAGCAGAGATTTATTCTATTGTCAAAGAACAGGATTTGTATCTACGAACCGCAAATAAACAAAACACATGAATGGCACATAACAAAGTTCCTGTGGCTTAATATAAAATTGACTTAAAAGTTTTTAAACTCCTGCCAGTCATTAATTGTTACTACTGTACGTGTGCGCTGAACGAACTGCGCCAACAATGACACATCGAGCTGTTCTGCTGCAGCTTTGTATGCACATGCTTGTAAAAGTGTGAGGTAAGGGAGAAGAATGTGGTTGCTGTTGATTTTTGCTGCATACCAGGTGGCTGGCTGAGTCTTCGACAGAGCCACTCATTGAACCACCTATACTGAAGCAGGGATATCCTGAAAACCTGACCTGTTTATGGCCCTTGAGAACTGGTGTTACCCTGCTAAAGCCCTTACCACAATTATCTCACAATGTCACGGTGGTGCAAAAGGCACATGAGGATATAAGGCCATATTTACTGTATTAAACTGTAAGGTATTAAAATAAATTCAAATTAACATTTTAACAAAAGATCAATCTTTGAGGGCTCCAAATCCCTCAGCGATAATTATAACTAGGTTTACTAGTTATTGTATTTGTCATTAGAGACAAGACCCCTGAACATTGCCAATCGGAGAATATTTAATTCTGCGGCTCGAGCCAGAGTGCTGTGCCCGGATAGACAATGAGGAAAAACCTTGTTTTCATTTCCTGCTCAGATCGCATCTCACAAGATTTTCCATCCCGTTCCCTTCCACCATTTGGTGTTGGTGGTGGAAGGGAAAAGTAGGGTAGGATTAGAGCAGGGAAGACGCTTGCAGAGAGAGTGAAAGAGGCATACTAGAGAGGCAGAGAGACAGAGGCATACTAGAGAGGCAGAGAGAGGGACAGAGGCATACTAGAGAGGCACAGAGACAGAGAGAGGGACAGAGGTATACTAGATAGACAGAGAGAGAGACAGAGGCATACTAGAGAGGCAGAGAGACAGAGGCATACTAGAGAGGTAGAAAGAGAGACAGGGGTATACTAGAGAGGCAGAGAGACAGAGAGAGTGACAGAGGCATACTAGACAGGCAGAGAGAGGGACAGAGGCATACTAGAGAGGCAGAGAGAGGGACAGAGGCATACTAGAGAATCAGAGAAACAGAGGCATACTAGAGAGGCAGAGAGAGGGACAGAGGCATACTAGAGAAGCAGAGAGAGGGACAGAGGCATACTCGAGTGGCAGAAAGAGAGGGACAGAGGCATACTAGAGAGGCAGAGAGAGGGACAGAGGCATACTAGAGAGGCAGAGAGACAGATAGAGGGACAGAGGCATACTAGAGAGGCAGAGAGACAGATAGAGGGACAGAGGCATACTAGAGAGGCAGAGAGGGACAGAGGCATACTAGAGAGGCAGAGAGAGGGACAGAGGCATACTAGAGAGGCAGAGAGACAGAGGCATACTAGTCAGGCAGAGAGACAGATAGAGGGACAGAGGCATACTAGAGAGGCAGAGAGAGGGACAGAGGCATACTAGAGAGGCAGAGAGAGGGACAGAGGCATACTAGAGAGACAGAGAGAGGGACAGAGGCATACTAGAGAGGCAGAGAGAGGGACAGAGGCATACTAGTGAGGCAGAGAGAGGGACAGAGGCATACTAGAGAGGCAGCGAGAGGGACAGAGGCATACTAGAGAGGCAGAGAGAGGGACAGAGGCAACCTAGAGAGGCAGAGAGAGGGACAGAGGCATACTAGAGAGACAGAGAGAGGGACAGAGGCATACTAGAGAGGCAGAGAGAGGGACAGAGGCATACTAGTGAGGCAGAGAGAGGGACAGAGGCATACTAGAGAGGCAGAGAGAGGGACAGAGGCATACTAGAGAGGCAGAGAGAGGGACAGAGGCATACTAGAGAGGCAGAGAGAGGGACAGAGGCATACTAGAGAGGCAGAGAGAGGGACAGAGGCATACTAGAGAGGCAGAGAGAGGGACAGAGGCATACTAGAGAGGCAGAGAGACAGATAGAGGGACAGAGGCATACTAGAGAGGCAGAGAGACAGATAGAGGGACAGAGGCATACTAGAGAGGCAGAGAGGGACAGAGGCATACTAGAGAGGCAGAGAGAGGGACAGAGGCATACTAGAGAGGCAGAGAGACAGAGGCATACTAGTCAGGCAGAGAGACAGATAGAGGGACAGAGGCATACTAGAGAGGCAGAGAGAGGGACAGAGGCATACTAGAGAGGCAGAGAGAGGGACAGAGGCATACTAGAGAGGCAGAGAGACAGAGGCATACTAGTGAGGCAGAGAGAGAGACAGGGGCATACTAGAGAGGCAGAGAGAGAGAGAGAGAGAGAGAGAGAGAGAGAGACAGGGACAGAGGCATACTAGAGAGGCAGAGAGAGGGACAGAGGCATACTAGAGAGGCAGAGAGAGGGACAGAGGCATACTAGAGAGGCAGAGAGACAGAGGCATACTAAAGAGCAGAGAGAGGGACAGAGGCATACTAGAGAGGCAGAGAGACAGAGGCATATTAGAGAGGCAGAGAGAGGGACAGAGGCATACTAGAGAGGCAGAGAGAGGGACAGAGGCATACTAGAGAGGCAGAGAGAGGACAGAGGCATACTAGAGAGGCAGAGAGAGGGACAGAGGCATACTAGAGAGGCAGAGAGAGGGACAGAGGCATACTAGAGAGGCAGAGAGAGGGACAGAGGCATACTAGAGAAGCAGAGAGACAGAGGTATACTAGAGAGATAGAGAGAGGGACAGAGGTATACTAGAGAGGCAGAGAGACAGATAGAGGGACAGAGGCATACTAGTGAGGCAGAGAGAGGGACAGAGGCATACTAGAGAGGCAGAGAGACAGAGGTATACTAGAGAGATAGAGAGGGACAGAGGTATACTAGAGAGGTAGAGAGACAGAGGTATACTAGAGAGGCAGAAAGACAGAGAGGCAGAGAGAGGGACAGAGGCATACTAGAGAGGCAGAGAGAGATATAGAGGGACAGAGGCATACATGAGAGGCAGAGAGAGAGAGAGGGTCAGACGCATACTAGAGAGGCAGAGAGAGAGAGAGACAGAGGCATACTAGTTAGGCAGAGAGAGTGACAGAGGCATACTAGAGATGCTGAGAGAGAGACAGAGGCATACTAGAGAGACAGAGAGAGGCAGAGAGTGACAGAGGCATACTAGAGAGACAGAGAAACAGAGAGAGGGACAGAGGTATACTAGAGAGGCAGAGAGAGGGACAGAGGTATACTAGAGAGGCAGAGAGAGATATAGAGGCATACTAGAGAGGCAGAGAGACAGAGGCATACTAGAGAGGCAGAGAGAGAGAAAGAGGCATACTAGAGAGGCACAGAGAGAGACAGAGGCATACTAGAGAGGCAGAGAGAGAGACAGAGGCATACTAGAGAGGCACAGAGAGAGACAGAGGCATACTAGAGAGGCAGAGAGAGAGACAGAGGCATACTAGAGAGGCAGAGAGAGAGACAGAGGCATACTAGAGAGGCAGAGAGAGAGGCATACTAGAGAGACAGAGAAACAGAGAGAGGGACAGAGGTATACTAGAGAGGCAGAGAGAGGGACAGAGGTATACTAGAGAGGCAGAGAGAGATATAGAGGCATACTAGAGAGGCAGAGAGACAGAGGCATACTAGAGAGGCAGAGAGAGAGACAGAGGCATACTAGAGAGGCACAGAGAGAGACAGAGGCATACTAGACAGGCAGAGAGAGAGAGACAGAGGCATACTAGAGAGGCAGAGAGAGAGACAGAGGCATACTAGAGAGGCAGAGAGAGAGACAGAGGCATACTAGAGAGGCAGAGAGAGAGACAGAGGCATACTAGAGAGGCAGAGAGAGAGACAGAGGCATACTAGAGAGGCAGAGAGAGAGACAGAGGCATACTAGAGAGGCAGAGAAAGAGACAGAGGCATACTAGAGAGACATTAAATTGAATTAAACACCATGGCCCCAAGGGGCCTTAACGAAGATTTCAAACTCGGTTGCTTTCTGTAAGCCCCTCTCTGAGCCCCTCTCTGTCCCTCCATTTGGGTCTTGAGCTATTTATAGCCCTGCTTTCTGATAATGAATTATGGATATAGTATCCCCTGTTTTATCCCCTTTGAAATGTACATTTGTATCACAATATACAGTATATAGAATGTTTTTCATATAGTGTAGTGTATTTATGCCTCTATACCACCTTGCTGATAATTGTGTGGTTGGTTTCACTGTGTTCAGTGACATCTGCTACCCGCAACTCTGGTATTCTTATTTTTATTTCCCCAGACCCTCATTCACGTGTGTTCTCCCACTGTGTTTATTATAGGTTGACACTGTATCTATGCTGGTGGAACAGTGTTTCCCCCACCCAATCGCAGATAGGAGCCATTACAGGGTGTATGGTGCACATACCTGCTGGCAACAGGAGGGCTGAGTCATCCGCCGATGGTAGTGGGGACACAGGAACAGGCTTCTGGGGTTCATACCCCACATATCTCCTTAGCAGTGCAGCGCCTCCATCTGCCGTAGGCTCCAGGAACTGAAGGTGATCTCCCACGATAGAACTTATTACCTCTCCCCCAGTAAGGTCACGCACCAGGCAGGAGGTATATTGTCAATAGAGAAACGGGGTTATTACTACACTCTGCAGTAACAGTTACATTGCAGTCTTCTGCCGCATTCAGTCTGTCAGGTCAGCTATCACTGAAGATGGCCCCTGGACCGTCACTACAGTTAAAGGGAACTCGCAGCCGTCCTAGCTCTTCTCCACCTCCCGAGCGGAGGCAGAGGTATGGTCCACGCTCACTCTCCCCCAAGGGGAAGAGGAATAGAGTAGGCCCAATATGCAGCCTCTCCAATGTGTGACCTGCCTTCCTCAAGTGAGAAAGGCACAACACTAAATTTAGGGCGGTCCTGCCGTTAAGTACAGCCAGGAGGCGGGAACCCCATTGTCCCAGCTACAACAAGATGTACCAAAGGTGAGGGGGAAAACCCCATACCAACTGCTGGCAACCTGATAGTACCAGGGTTTACTGCCAGCCCATTGGGCAGAATAGTAGTCAGGGGAATCACTGACGGCGCTGAGCCTGCTGTGTTTGATCGGCCGTGATGTGACTTGCGAATGCGCAGTCCACTGTGTATTCAGTTGCTGTGGTGATATTATGCCTAGGCGCGCTACCTAGTAAAAGGAGGACACCATTACCCTCTACTTTTAGACTGACGTCCTCCCTTCACATGCATGCGCTGCAGCTATTTGTTTTGGATTGTGCTCAGTTGATCAAGATGGTCGCCGCGTGTGAGTGATTATGTCTTGTGATACTATGTGCTGTTTTTACTTACCAATTGGCCTCCTCTTATTGGTTTCATTGGGTGGTCTTCTGGGTATAAATAGGTTTCTGTGCCATTGTTCTCCAGTACTTCCCTGAGGAAGGTCCTTTCTGGACCGAAACATTGGAACTAAGTGCGCTATGTTTTCTTAAATACAGGTTTTTGTTTGCATTACAATTGAGTGCTGTTTCTTGTTTTCCCCTTGTGGGATACATCCATCTCTATCACTATCCACGCAAGCTCCATAGCGTGACTCAGTGACAATGTATTAATTAATAAAAAGTGAGACAGTCTGTAGGACCTGCACTCACAAGGGCAGAATAAAATCAGGCAATTTGGAGATAATATTTCTGCACGTGTGACATCAATAGATTGGAGTCCAAAGCGGTACAGCTGGATACACAGAAGGCCAGTAATCCGGTCCCAATGGAGCTCCCCTCCGGGGGAATCTACCTTCAGAATGTCTTCGGTAGCAGCTGCCTGCTGGTTGTATCCAGAATAGTGTTGGGTGCAATCAGCTGTTGCTGTATGGGAACAGGTCCGCTTCCGACCACTAGTACCGCCTCTCCGTGATGACGTCAGTACATCTGTAACATCAGCTAACTACTGTACACATTTGTAGCACACTGGTTCAGCGCTACTTTTTGTGTTTTGTCTGATATATATATATATATATATATATTAGAAATAAAGAAAGAAAAAGGTAGCGCTAATCTAAGATTGTTTAACCCGCAGCCTGTGATATAACTCTGACCCCCTGGGTCAGATGGGATACTGGAAACAAATGTTATATCTATGGCGCTGGGTACATAACACAGAAAAAGATGTAAATGTCATACAACCAGTATGGTGATGAACTCCTCTGGTGCTCTTCCAATGAATGCAGCAGTTCATGCAAAAAAGATAAAGACAAACATAGCGTAATACAATCACTAACAATACATACTAGACAGACTACAGCATTAAAAAACAAACATGTGCTGAGACACAAGACAGATGAGAAATGTCACATTTAATAAAACAGCATTTAAAAATGAAGGTCACGTCTGCACAGCAGCCTCAGGTGAAATGCCCGCTTACCAGACATATACTGATCACAATCAGTGGATAAATCTGAGAGTATCCCCTCTCATGTGAACCACACCGCGTGTGCTGGCATCTGGCTGGAGCTCAGGGAGGATCCCTTGCCGTCTGTGACGTCACGAACCTCCGCTCCCCACGTGTACCGGCTGGTGGGTATTTTGAATGCCGCCAAGATTTCCTCAGGATGCACGTCAGGACCCACTGCCGGTTGCTCTGATGTGTTGGGGGATCAGTGCACCAACCGCCGCAACCGGAGACCGCAGGCAAGGCTTCAGATCAGGCTCAATGGCGCAGCAGGTATGGAGGCAACAACTGCACCGACGAAGACCACCCTACGCGTTTCGGAAGACTGCGCTTCCTTCCTCAGGGGTAAAAAAGTAGTTCCTATGCCTTGCAGAGTCCGCATCTAAATAGTCCCGGTTTAAAGGTACATGGACCCAATACATAGATTGCACATGCGCAGTAGCTCAAGGCTAGGATGCTTGGTCTCAGCAACACTGACAACAACATAAACTGACATATAACACATATATT
The DNA here is from genome assembly GCF_040206685.1 of Ascaphus truei. NCBI lineage: Eukaryota > Metazoa > Chordata > Amphibia > Anura > Ascaphidae > Ascaphus > Ascaphus truei. The sequence goes on from NC_134483.1 coordinate 539,409,420, forward strand.
ATCACTAAACAATGATTAGAATAATATGTAAATGCTAACACTAATGAACATCCTTCTACAGTTCCTAAAAATAAAACAAAAAAACAAAAATCAAAAGTTATATATGGTTATGCATGACATGGACACATGGCAATGATGCACAATAACACTTAACCCCTTGTGGGATAAGGGACCCATTTGTTCTCTAAGAACTGTATAATAGAGAATTGAATGGTCCACTAAGAGTCATATTAAACTCTATATCTATATCAATATTAGAAATAGCTACTTTATTACGGCATAGAGAAATTGGGATACAGTAGCACCATTTGGCCTGCCTCTACAATACCAGCATACATCTACATTCCTCTTAGTTTACTTGGTGGGTATATAAGTAACTGTATTGGTGATCAGAGATAACCTGCTGCAACATCTAACTTGTCTCCTACTCTCTATAAATACTTCACTGTACCGGTTAAAATAATTTCCAGTTGCGTTATCTGTTGTCTTACTGTATGTAGTAATTGTAAAAGGTAGAGAGCAAGTCCTCCAAGGATGGTGCAAGCCAAAGGAAATATAATTGGCGCCTGATATTAAGGTCCCTGTACAGTATAGCCAAGACTATGCATATGTAGTATACACAGTATTATGCTATGTTTTGTCTTTTTCGCTCATTTCATGTATTGGGAGCTCATCTAAATCTAAATCCGTTTGGAATAACAAGGACATTGGTCTTCAACTAACATCCAACGGTTGTATACTACATATGTATAGTCTTGGCTATACTGTACCGGGACTTTAATATCAAATGCCAATTATATTTTCTTTGTTTTGCACAGTCACCCTCTGATATAGGTAGTCAGGTATATATATTTTTCAGGCAGCCGCCCATCACTTATTTATTTGTGAATATTTGGGTTTTACACATTTAAAAATATTATCTTTTATCTCACTCACTTGTTAGAGCTACACTATTCCTCTTTTTTGCTCCAAGGATGGTGCTACTAAAACCCTAGACTGAGTAAAGTGTGGAGAGACAATAAATAACCCTTTATGACAAAAAGGTGAAGAAACTCCATGAAAGGACCAGAAGCTGCTACAGGGGGTAAGTGAATAATCCAAATGATATAGACCAGGAGGTAAGGGGAACAAACGGATGAAAGGGAAATGCCGATGGCCCCACAAAGTAGCACAACCTGTAAAGCCCGATCTCCGAATGAAACCCTAACTGGGGATTGTGGGACTCTTGGGGACTCTGTGTGAGTTACCCAGTATTGGGAAACAGTGCTACATTTGGAGGCACTGCTGAGATTCAGACCTGGGGTGCCTGAATCAGTATAAATTGTGTCATTCTCTTTATCACTACCTTCATGCCAGGAGGTTTACGAATGGGCATTGGAGATGCAAGCCCCACCTCTCCACACGCTGGCTGTGGGACATGTCTCCACTGACACTTCCTCCGATGATATACGTTTTCTATTGGATCAGTACCCAGGCCTAAGGGATCCCAAAGTCCTAGACCGTCGCATTGACACCTACGGAGTGTGGTGCTCAGTGTTAATGAGGGGCAACCAAGATTTAATTAAAGAAGGAGGCCCATCCAAATTATGGCTCCGTGGAACATTCAATCAAGGGTGGTGTCCCGTTATCTACCCTGAATTGCCAGTAAAACCCGAGCCCCACCCCCGTGAGGTGAGTGGCTCCGCGCAGAGTCAGAACCACTCCATGAAAGAGGGTGCTCCTCCTCTGGAGTCCACCAGGGGGAGGGAGCACAGTGAGTCTCAATCAGCAGTTTCCATTCCCATAAGAAAGGTACAGGATGCCGCAAAACACACCCTCAGTTGTATGGAGTCTGGCGAAAAAAGGGAGGGAACGTACCTCATCTGTTGTGCCCGTGCGTACAAAAAGACTTGAATATGTTCGCCATACGGAGGCTCGTGCATGCGCAGAGGTATCTGTCGACCATGTTGAGGTTGGCGCGGGAGTTCGCGCCTGCACAGGACCCTGCGCAGATGTTGGTAAGGGTAGCAGCATCCATTTTAAGGGAGCAGGAGCAGAAAGAGCTAGCGGCGTCCATTACAAGGTTGCGCATGCACAGGACAGATAGCACAAGCGGCCTCAATAGTAAAGCGCTCTACCAGGGACTACATTACCCAGAAGCCTCTGGGGACTGCCCTTTCACCCCTATCACCTGCTGCATTACAGCCAATTGGGCTTACAGATTCACCTGCTGCAAAGGGGATACATTGTTGCGCGCTGGAGTCAGGAAGCTGACAGTGGAGCACGAGTGTCAGTAGAAGCTGGGAGATAGACAGGGGAGGGTGTGTAGGTGCTGGGAGCAAGTGGCCCCTGCACTAGGCCAGAGATCCCCTAGGCGCAAGATAGGCCCCATGTCATTGTATAGTTTGTGGCTGCTACAGGGACATGCCCTAGATAGGGAATGGATCCCCTTAGCTTTCCAGTATAGTCAGTGGTGCAGCTGTGTGCACGTGGCCTGGCAAGTGAGGTCTGGGACCAGACCTGTCTCACTACAGATAAAGGGACTAGCTGTTGGTGAGATAATTCTGTTGGAAGGAGGATGCCATCGCGGAGACTTCAGTGCTATATAAAGATGGGTCCTCTTCTGTAGTTCTGCTGTACCCAGGTGCAGGAACCCAGGGAAGGTACAGTACAGTCATCAAGTGCACCAACTTTAACACCAGTCACACCCTTGAGGTATTGTGGGACTCTTGGGGACTCTGTGTGAGTTACAAATGTAGCCAGGTCCCCCCTTCCGTTGCGGACCCCCTCCTCCTTGTGCTCACAGCCGCCGCTCGCGAGGAGGTGAGGGGGCATGTGCGCGAGCAGCGTGCTATCTAAGGGATGCGGCCGGTTGCCGGGGACGCGCGCAGGCCGTTGCTAGGGCCGCGGTCGCGTTGCGAGGGTCCCGGCAGCTCGCGGTGAAGGACACCACCATTGCGGGTTGCGTTGCGCATGCGCAGGAGCCAGAAGTACCGGGAGGCCCACAGACAGGTCGCGCATGCGCAGTGATAAGCGCGCGAACTCTAGCCTACCAGGGAAGGCTCTTGGAAGGGACTACAAGTCCCATGAGCCTCGGCAGCGCCCCACGTGACGCCAGGGAGCCAATAGAGCTAGAGTATCTCAGTGTAGAGAGGATAAGATACATTTCGCATGCTGAGCAACGGCAGTTGGAGCTGGGAGCAAGAAAGGGAAGGAAGGGTGTAGGGAGCAAGTGGCTCCTGCACCAGGTAAGGTTCTCCAGGTCCCAGACAGCCCCCAACTCCCCACTAGGTTAGTGGGTAATTAATAAGGGAAGGCCCTAGGTTAGGGACCCTGCCCTTAGGAGCGTGTGGTGTGCAGTCTTGTCAGTGCCACTGCTGTTAGTGCTGTGAGGGCTGACAAGAAGGCATCGTGTGTGTGTGCAGCACGTTCGCTGCAGGTACCAAGTAGGTTGCAGTGCGTTGTCGCAGGTGTTGTGAGTATTAGGTAGGAGTTAGTCAGAGGGGACCCGGGTGGTGAGGGGAGAGGTAGTGTGGGTGCAGGGGGTCAGTGACCCACCTGCATAGGACAGGCTACCCCGTAGGCCCCTATGAGTTTCCCCTGAAGACATTTAAGGTTGCTGTGCTGTAGGGACGGCATATAGTAGCAGCGAGCATCACCTTACTATTAGAGTCAGTTAGGACTCAGCAGATGCTGCGTGTCCGTCCAGAGGGTTAGGCACAGATCATCGTTGTTGCTGCAGAGGCCATCCGAGTGGGATCGCCCCGGACGGTAGTTCCTGTGTTCATCCATCATCGGATCCTTTGCGAAGCTCCGTTGCAGGCCCGAGCACTGGAGTGCTCGGCAGGTAACCCTTATCAACAAGTGCACCAACGATCCTACATATTATTATTACGGGACTAGTGGCTGGGCAGTCACACATATCTTCTCCCTTAAAGGGTGGGAGACATATTGTGTAAGTGGTTACTGGACGCGGGGTGGGATCACCTGGTGAAGGGGGTAGCGTCCTGCGAGACGCATTAGTTAGTGTCTCCTCTAGAGAGGGTCACCTGTTGATCTGTTGATGTTATATGCAAGTACGTTTCCTATGCTCACAAGTAAAGGTATTGGTGGTTATACATACTGTGTGCTGAGTGATATATATTGTCCTGCGAGGAACCACTCCCCCTCTGGCGGGAGCCATAGCAGGTGGAGGCGCTGCACCGAGTACAGGGTTACTCATAATTAACTTGCCTCAGGTTCCCTGTGGCGGAAGCTCAGCCCTCCTTTGAGCCTAACAGATAAAGCACCACTCCTGGTAACAATAGGTTCTCCGCACTCACACTATATCTGTGATTGGGTGGAGGAATACCCGTTACACATAGTATTGAGAAACAGGGCTACACTGAGTTTGAATCAGGGGAACCTGCTTCAATTCCCAATGTTGGCTACTTGTGACCTTGGGCAAGCCACTTTATCTCCATGTGCCTCAGACACCAAAAACATATAGTGTAAGCTCTGCGGAGAGGGACTTTGTCTGTAACTATCCTATGGTCTGCGTAGTGCGCTAATCTGTCATTGTGACGCGCTTTGAGTCCCATTTGGAGAAAAGCGCTATATGAAATGTAGTTATTTTCATTATTATTATTATTATTCAATCACTATACAGTAAATAACCATCAGCACATAGTAATACAATCACTGCATGTCGCATGACAGCTCACGAGAAGCAGCTTTCTCAGATGAACTGCTTCGTTTTCAGAATTGCTGCAAGCACTGGTCTGTCCACTGTTCATCACAGCATTAGATGTTTTATGAGCAAGAAAGACCAGTCACAATCACCGCTCATTCTGATAAAATGTCATTACCAATCCTTTTGATTAATAAAATCTCATGTTGCAACTGTATATTGAGCAGAGGGACTTTCTCAAACATTTAAAAAAAAAAAAAAACATAAGCAAGGAATTTGCTTCCATAGCGCTATGGTTATTTTTGTTATTATACAATCAATGTTGGACATCTTCCTAGAATCTGTGTTTATCACACTGTTAAGGACAAAGGCAATGCCATTGCAATCAAGGTGATTTTCCAAAATGTGGAAGACTTATGCAGAAACAAACATCCCATTATAATTATTTCCATTTGTCAACATTGGATTTTTGTTACACTACTTTTTGTGCCTGTGCCATGTTTACCCTTATGTGGTCTAAATGTAACATTTGGGCCCATATTTACTAAGGGCTGTTATTCCACCAGACAACATCTAACGCCAGTAGACCCTTTACAGACTATTCATATATATATGGATAGAATGACCTACTGTATATATTTATTGCCTGCCATGTGCCAAAATGCACGAAGCTCTTCCTCATGTCATGTTACTTAAATCAGTAACTGCTATCATTTCCGCTGAGGTTAGCGCATATCTACAAAGCTAAATATGTACAAAACAATCAGCAGTAGTATACTGTATGTCCTTATCATAGGCTTAATATCCCATTAGAGAGATAGCCCACCTCAGATACCTGGGAAATATACTAATTTACATCACTTAAATAACTTAAACATAGTTTTAAGATTTTATTTACAATATGGGTGCTTCCTCCTCTCTCCTCTCTCTCGTGAATAGCGATTGCTGGCAAAAAATGCAAGTTTGGGTAATTTTTCTTCTCTTTCAAAAGACGTTTTAGTACGATATTGTCATGTTATCAAAGCTTTGTGAATAGCTACAGTACACATGCAATATCGTTCTAATAGATACATTTAGATAAATTTAGTGATTAAGTCCTTATATTTGGTATTAAGATGCACGTACATTAACAAGTTATGGTGGGATCCATGTCAAAAATGGATTTGAAGCAAAAGCTGACACTGTGTGCTCATTTGCATGTCATTTCCCAGAATACCTTGCTAAAAGATAATGGGGAGAGGCAGGGTTGCAGACCTGTCTGCGACATGTGAATGTGCTCACAACGTGATACTTTAATTTGCTGTGTTAAGATGTAAAACCTCCGCAGTTAATCCTTTTGGTTATTTCCTTCTCTGGGACATAGGTGCTTGGCTATTAGCCACCTTTTCTGATCCATGGAGATACAAGTTCTCATTGGGAAGAAATGTGTTGAATTATATTTTTAGCAGAACCCCCTGTGAGGAATTGATGGCACCATCACAAAATTCCTTCTATGATGTCTTCATGTCTGTGCTTCTAACTGTCCTGGGAAGTAAGGGGAAAGAGAGGCATACTCTGGATGCCATTGTGGAGACAGCACATTTTCCATACCTATCCCTATGGGTACTATTTAAAGGACTGCCTTCATGATGTTCTCTTTAAAGCGGCTCTGTGGAACTACGCAATCAACGATGACCTCACCGTTCACTGTAAAAGGAAAGCTATCTGCTGAGTGCTGTACAATTTCGACACTGGTCCAATTAGTTTTTAATTGGAGCTACTTATTCAGAACATAGTTTAGGAATCCCTTTAATCCTCAGATTTAAACAAAATGATTCCATCAGCCCTACGGTTCATACGCTGAGGACAGGCGGGAGCATGTCAGAGTGCTCGAATGCATTACACAGCTCCTTTATTTAGCCTTACGAAGTGTGAGACTGTTTATGAGATGGCGCATATCTGAAGGATAAGGAGCATGGGGTCAATGTGTTTTGTGTCTGCTACGGCTTCTGAAAAGATTGATGAATGGTTCTTGACAGCACACTTTCAAATTGTTTATCCAATTGATTGGTCAAAGGCACATTCCCTGCTTTTGCGAACATTACTGTAAGCTTATTGTTAAATATAATGGAGGCCTTATTTGGTACTTTAATGACAGTGTTATTGTATATTTCATTCTAATACACTTTTTATACGGTATGCATAATGTACCTTTCTGCCTTTCTTGTCCTCATTGGCTCTCAGATAATGGTTAGGCTACAAAATAGTACAGAGAAAAAGGAACTTCGGCGGTCACAGCAAACGAAGGAGCTCAGCCATGGATAAATAAAATCACTATTTAATCAAACTTGGTGCTGGACATTACAGGGATTCACCTTCTCTGACGCGTTTCGTTCCGCAAGGAACTTTATCAAAGACCGCCGAAGTTCCTTTTTCTCTCTACATTTACATTCAACGGCTGGAGCACGCTACAGATCCCCTGCACGGAGCAGACGTCACGAAATCCCCTCCCCTTGCTATCGCGGGGACAGCTGGTGATCGTGGTGCGTCTTGCTTGGTTCTCCCAGACCTACAAGGTGGGCGCCGGCGATGACGTCATACGGAGGCGCCATACACGCGGCATAGAGCCGGTCTCATCACGGAGCCAGCAGTGAAGACACCAGGCGGGCTGAGGGCAGCAGGCACCGGTTGGCGTACGTGAGTACAGGAGAGGAGTTCTTATCCAGCTTCTCATCCTGACTCCTTGCGAATCCCTGCACAACGGGCCCCCCCCCCTAGGTTCATAAGGCTGCATGTTGTTGCTCCATACATCCACTGATTGTTTCATATATTGATTGCAGTGGGATCTTGTTTTTTGCCTTTTTACCAACCAAAGTTCACAAAGTACTTCCAACTACCAAGACCCCTATTATACATATGCACTTGTAGAGCACCGAACACTATGGGGTTCAATCCCCTTATTCTATACAAAATAGTACAGGCATACCCCGCTTTAAGTACACTCACTTTAAGTACACTCGCGAGTAAGTACATATCGCCTAATAGGCAAACGGCAGCTCACGCATGCGCCTGTCATCACGTCCTGAAAAGCAATACCGGCTCCCTACCTGTACCGAAGCTGTGCGCAAGCAGGGAGACTATAGAGCCTGTTACAAATGCGTTATTTACATCAGTTATGCATGTATATAACGACTGCAGTACAGTACATGCATCGATAAGTGGGAAAAAGGTAGTGCTTCACTTTAAGTACATTTTCACTTTACATACATGCTCCGGTCCCATTGCGTACGTTAATGCAGGGTATGCCTGTATAGCCCTGGTAAGAAATTGGGCTATAGGTCTGTCCTCCTTCTGGTATAAGCCCTGGTAAGGGCAGGCTGCCAGAAGTTATCATGGGTTTCCCCTGTCAAGAGAGAGGGGATTTGGCCCGGGATTAAAGGGGTTACACCCCATTTGGCCACCTTCTACTCTCACCTGGGAAGCAAGGGGTTAACTGGACTGGGGTCCAGTAATGTGTTTTTGCCTTGCTTCAGCCATCCAACTGTTTATTCCCCTGTATAAATGTATTGTTTCTGTGCCAGTGTCTGCACCACACACACACTGGGGCTTAAGGGGTTAATGAGCTGCAGTTTAGGAAAATACAAATATGTGGTGTCTTTTCAGAAATATCTGGGCTTCAACAGGCTTGATTGAAGTTGGGTGTGAAAAGTACAGAGGGGGTTTGGTGTATGTTAACACATCTTGCTGGTAGAGACAGCTAGGCCCATGTCTGGGGCATTGGGTGTGAAATCTAGCACCTGTGACAAATGTTCTCTACACAGGAGTCCCTGCTTCAAAGGATTTATTGACCAGGCATTATGGGGGCCAGGAGTGCGGTTACCCAAGGAGATATCAGAATGAGTGACCTTATTAAATATAAGAATACCATGAGATGTCCTCGGCTGAACGTGCTAAAAACTACATATGTGTAACTGGGGGACCGAGCCGCAAATAACGATTACAGACACATGATGTCTAGCAGGTCCTAAGACACAGATATTAATATCTCTCTTAATTTTAGTATTACACGGTAAAATTTAGTCTTATTGGGAGCGTCATGCGTGCTGGAATGTATTAATATATCTCGCGTGCCAGTAAGTACCACTGAACTGAAGTTATAAAGTTAGTTAGATAGGAAAAGCAGTTTTTTAAACGTCCTTGGGTGGGAGGAGTTTTACTCTGTGGAAAACTGTCAACCTCACCACTGATTTATGAGAGGGGCTGGGTTTAGGTTGTGTTCAATGGGAAATAATTGTATAAGAACCAGGCTCAGCCTATGGCTATTGTTTTTCGTGTCTTTTGTGATTTTCAAGATTGCTATATGAACTGCTAGTCACGATTTCTGACTATTTCATCATTCCCAACTTTAAGTAAGTGCATATTTTTTCTGTTATTTGTATATCTCGTGTGTTCACCTTTTCCAAGGAATAAATTATAGTTTATCATATCTAAGCCTCGTTCAGTTCAACCCAGTTATATTTGGTGTGTATTATTAATAGCCTGTTACAAAGTTACCGTCACATCCCCCACTTCAAGCCCTGCCCTGAGTGGTGGAGGTAGGTCACCTGACCCTGTGTCTAAGGCAAGATACACAGGGGAGGGGCCTGCTGAAATCATAAAAGAGCAGAGCACTGCCTATTTACTGTTTGAACAGAGTTCAGAGTCAGTTAGTCCTGAGTCAGTGTTAGTCTGCAGTGACACACAAGAGTGTGAGTTAGAGGTGCTGGACAGTTGGAGAAGGAGAAACCAGCGGCCTATGAGTAGAGCTGATGGAAGTATAGTCAGGGAGGTGGACCAATTCCTCTCACCCTGTTTAGCGGGTGAGGGAAGAGCTAGCCCCACCCTGGGTGCCCTTGGCCTGGGGTGGTGGCAGGGAAAGAGACCATCCTGAGGGAGAGCAGTCTGGAGGAGCTGACAACCTGTACTTGCCTGAATGTACTGCTGCTGTTATTGCTGCTGCTGCTGGGTGAATAAAGACCTGCTGTTTTTAAGAAAGACCAACCGTGTGAGACTGGAATCTCTCTTCCTTGTCTGGGAATTCTCTGGAAGGATTCCACCCCGCATTCCTGGGGCTTACCAGAGATGGAGGCGCTGCACCACTAGATGAAGCGAAGGCATACACCCCAGAAACCTTATACTGTCATCCCCCATACCATCGCGGGAGACTCAGGCCCTCCTGTTGCCAGCAGGTATGCACCAAACTCAGACATGTAGCCAGGCCCTAGTACAGAGGAGGGGGGCTGATCTGCGATTGGTCCCGGGAAGGGGGGTTACAATAGTTAGACAACAGTCAATCTGATCTAGCTCTATTAGGTATTAGGTAATAGAGCATACCGAAGGTGGACATTAAAATAATGAAAAGCATAAGCATGCTTGTGTAACCTCCCTGCCCGGCTCCTAGGGAGTTTACATTGGTGTGGGATATTTGGCTACTCAACACGGATTATCTTGACTCGGGGTGCTGGATTCAGGCGACTGGGCGATGAGGTAGCAAGGATGTATTAAAAATGGGCGCCAGGAACATTTGTAGTACAATTGTCATTTATTCGTGTCCCCAAGCACAGGGACCTCTCATACAATTATTGACAATGTTGCACTGTATTTTATATCAGACAGACATGAATATGGTTCTTCCATCAGTGCCCACTCTTGACACTTGAATGGAGGTATGTTGACTTAGTTGCTCTACGTATGTGTGAGACACAGTTCCCCTTGTGGCTTTGGGATCATCATCGTCGGTATTCATCTGATTACTCTAGGCCCCTTCAGAAATCCTGGTAACCCAATACCTTTGGCTTGTTTGGGAACTGCCACTTCCATACAAACTGATGAAGAATATTAGTTCAGATCCACGATTAGAGATGATCTGTCAACACTCGGGAGCTCACTTTTCTGAGGCCCTCTGTGGTGGGCCATATTCCTTTTCCTTAAGTATTCAGGACTCCAATCTTCCTTTTGAGGATACAAACTTAAAGGGTACTGTCCCTACTGTATCTACAACATAATAAACAAGGATGGGGGGGGGGTGGTCTGTGCTATTACTTTATAAATATTACTTATCTACTCTCCCCGAGGCTCCACTCCTCTTAGCCTCCAGGAACCTAACCTGCTTGAACCTTCCCTTTCTCTCATATACTCTCCGTGATGTCATGATCCCATGACAACACAGTGTGGGGCCCGATACACTCCAACATTCTAGTAACCCTGTAGGAGGTGGGTTACACTTGTAATAACACACACACACACAAAAACCTCAACTATGCTATTTGCCATTCTAAATAAATAGCTAAAATACACTGCAGCATGGAAAAACAATTACAAGGATTATTAAAACAATTCAAAATGATGCAGTTAATTAATCATAATACACTGAACCATGTTTACCAAGTAGTGTTAAGCTGTACAATGCGTTCATTGGAATGTTCTGTAAGGTGCCCTATGGCTCATCACTGCTTAGAAAATATAGCCTATTATCTCTAATCCTAAATAAATGCTATGTTGTCAATTATGCTTCATCGTCATTGACTTCAGTGTAGATCCAGGAATGCTCATAAATTATTCTTACATCTCTGCAATCCATAATATTTACTATATATATATGGCATGGTCAATTTATGCGCCTGTTTAAAACCATTTACATACGTTAAAGGTCTAAGCCTCATTTGCTGAGATTAAAATTGGATTCTTAGAGCATTTTATGCTTCCACTGTACTGCTGTGTGTGTGTATATATATATATATATATATGTATATATATATATATATATATATATATATATATATATATATAGACAAAACAGACAAAACAGAAAAGTAGCGCCAAAAGTGATAGAATGTGATTAATCTATTTCAAATAATTAAAAATAGGATATAATTAATACTGTAATACCAAACAAAAAAGATATATTAATCCCACTTGTTCAAACACAATTGTAAAGAACGTAGAAAAATAAAAAAAAATCTAAGCAGGATAATAAAAAATCCACTCTATAAATGTGGAAAATGTAAATGAACAACTAACAAGACAAACAAAACATAAAATATAACTAAACCAGTCCCAATGAAGGAAGTCCAATTCCAAAAATTAGTAGAATAATGAGATGGAGCAAATAAGACCTAGGAAAAGAGAAGAACGGAGAGCGCACGCCCCATAGTGTATAAAAGTATTTAATGAAGGAAAAGGGGGAGAGAGAGAGGGAGAGGGGAAGGCACACTTACAACAGGAAAGTGTTAAAATAGCATTTGAGAATCAATTATATCACCGCCAGCATGTCCACTTCCAGAGATCAGTCCTTGGAGAGATACCCACAGCGTGTCCGCTTCCAGAGATCAGTCCTCAGAGAGATACCCACAGCGTGTCCACTTCCAGAGATCAGTGCTCGGAGAGATACCCACAGCGTGTCCGCTTCCAGAGATCAGTCCTCAGAGATACCCACAGCGTGTCCGCTTCCAGAGATCAGTCCTTAGAGATACCCACAACGTGTCCGCTTCAAGAGATCAATCCTCAGAGATACCCACAGCATGTCCGCTTCCAGAGATCAGTCCTCAGAGATATCCACAGCGTGTCCGCTTCCAGAGATCAGTCCTCAGAGATACCCAGAGCGTGTCCGCTTCCAAAGATCAGTCCTCAGAGATATCCACAGCGTGTCCGCTTCCAGAGATCAGTCCTCAGAGAGAAACCAACAGTGTGTCCGCTTCCCGAGATTAGTCCTCAGAGATACCCACAGCGTGTCCACTTCAAGAGATCAGTCCTCAGAGAGAAACCCACAGTGTGTCCGCTTCCCGAGATCAGTCCTCAGAGATACCCACAGCGTGTCCACTTCCAGAGATCAGTCCTCAGAGAGATACCCACAGCATGTCCGCTTCCAAAGATCAGTCCTCAGAGATATCCACAGCATGCCCGCTTCCAGAGATCAGTCCTCAGAGAGATACCCACAGCGTGTCCGCTTCCAGAGATCAGTCCTCAGAGAGATACCCACAGCATGTCCGCTTCCAGAGATCAGTCCTCAGAGAGATACCCACAGCGTGTCCGCTTCCAGAGATCAATCCTCAGAGATACCCACAGCGTGTCCACTTCCCGAGATCAGTCCTCAGAGAGATACCCACAGCGTGTCCACTTCCCGAGATCAGTCCTCAGAGATATCCACAGCGTGTCCGCTTCCAGAGATCAATCCTGAGAGATACCCACAGCGTGTCCACTTCCCGAGATCAGTCCTCAGAGAGATACCCACATCGTGTCCAATTCCCGAGATCAGTCCTCAGAGAGATACCAACAGCGTGTCCGCTTCCAGAGATCAGTCCTCAGAGATACCCACAGCGTGTCCGCTTCCAGAGATCAGTCCTCAGAGATACCCACAGCGTGTCCGCTTCCCGAGATCAGTCCTCAGAGAGATACCCACAGCGTGTCCGCGTCCTGAGATCAGTACTCAGACAGATATCCCCAGCGTGTCCGCTTCCCGAGATCAGTCCTCAGAGAGAAACCCACAGCGTGTCCGCTTCCAGAGATCAGTCCTCAGAGATACCCACAGTGTGTCTGCTTCCAAGGATCAGTCCTCAGAGAGATACCCACAGTGTGTCCACTTCCTGAGATCAGTCCTCAGACAGATACCCACAGTGTGGGTGAAGTGAGCTGGGCAATTTATCCAAAATGAAAGTGTAGCAGCCCGAGTCCTGCTGCGGAGAAGTAATGCGGAAGTCCACGCGGTCTCAGAAGGTTCTCTGAGTCTGGTCCGACCCCACCAGACTCTGCGTGATGACGTAATCGTCAGGACCTTGCGCATTTCATCACCTGTGACTTTTTCAAAACATTTTTGGGAAGTTGAGTCCTAGTGGGATTTAAATACCCCAATGTTGCTAGGCAACGTATAAACGGGAAGTGATACACCAATCCACAAAATGGTTGACTGCATAAAATGAATCTGCTTAATTCATATACTGTAAGCTGGAAAACCTTACAGTGAAGAAATAAATTGCAAACAAATATAACAATAAAGGTACAGAAAAAAAAACAATCTAAGAAACAAATAAATTAATAAAATACATAGAAAATAAAAAATAAAAATTGGACAGCAAGTTCAATAAAACAATACAAAATGCACACATAACATGACATAACATAACAAATGTAATAACAAACTATACATCCATTACCATATTTCACTTATTATAACTAAATATAATTGACTAAAAATTCTAAAAATCGTAACTATGGAGCTATACAATCATGAATCCAGGAAGATAACCAGCTGAAATGTACTAAAGATCTTTTCTACATAGATAATTAAATTAGATAGTGGTCGTTACCACACATGAGTTTGACATTAAATTCGTTGAAAAATCAAATAACGAAGGGAGACAGGGAAAACAAGAGGGGATCTACATAGACAGACACGTCAAAAAAGTTGATATATCTATATATAATTTGTATTTATTCTATATAGATGATTCCATAAAACAACCCCAATGGGGGAGACCGAGTAGTATATGACAAATTCACCAATATCCCGAGGAGAGGAGCGTACAGGAGAAGGAGAAAAGTACGACACAGAATCAAACCATAGAGCCGGTGTCAAGACATTTATTGAATTCACAGGTGTCAATGACCCCAATTGGTAAATACAATGTGTTTCCCACCTACATAGAGCCTTAATCTATCACCTCCCAAAACTAATGGTGAGATGAGTTCCAGACCAATGATGGTAAGGGCTCCAGGATCCTTATTCTGTTTCTGTTGGAAATGTCTAGACACTATGCGCATTATTACCATTGATGATATTCCATCCATGCTCTAAAAACTGGATACTGAGAGGCCTGGTGGTGCGGCCCACATATTGCGGGCCGTAACTACAGGACAGCATATAAACAGTATAAGTGCTAAGGCAATTGATAGCACCACTGACCTTATACAGATTCCCTTTGTTAAAGATGAAAACTGAGAAGAAATTACAATATGTTTAAATGTGATACAGTGACCCCGGCCGCACCTATAGTTCCCATGAAGTCTAGAGGTGGGGTGAGGGGTGACTGTATCACAATTCTTAATTTTACTAGGCACAAGGAGTCTTTTAAGGCTCTTAGCTTTCCTATAGAGTACTGGTGCTTTCTCCTGGTAATGTAGACCCTAAATGAGGGTCGCACCTGAGTACATTCCAATGTTTGTAGAGAATGGCCTGAATTGACCTGAAACATTGATTGAAGGTGGTAATGGATTTGGGAAAACTGGAAGTCGAAATGTCACTAACTCTCAAAGAACTTTGACCCACAACTCTAGACCTCAAACCTTTTAGTCTAGATTTGTTCAGTAATTCTGTTCTGTCTAAAGCCTGAACTTTGCTAAAATAATCTGCTATTAATTTGTTTTCATACCCTTTTTCAATGAACTTCCAACTGAGCTCTTCTGATTGCAGAAGGAAATCCCTCTCCCGTGTTCAGTTTATTTTAATCCAGTGAACCTGCCCCACGGGAATATTTTTCAGCCATTTTTCTTTGTGGTTACTTGAGGCATGTACATAGTGGTTCACTAAAACTGGTTTAAAATGAATCCTAGTCAATATATTCAACTCATCGTCCGTGAACAACAATAAATCCAGGAAGACAACAGAAATTAAGCTTATCTCAAAAGTGAACTTCAAGCCCAATTCATTATCATCCAAGACCCGAAAAACATTACAAAAAACAGCCTCCTCTCCTTCCCAAATGATAATGATGTCATCTATGAAAGGGCCATAGAACACGATGCCCGCCCCAAGCCCTGCATTTTGCCAGATAGATTGTTCCTCCCCAAATCCCATGAAGAGATTGGCATAGCTTGGGATGTACCTTGTGCCCATGGCCATTCCACAGATCTGAATAAAAAATGAATCATCAAACAAAAAATAATTGTGTCTTAAATTTAAATTAATGATTTCCAATAAAAAATATTTTTGTAACTTAGGAAGTGAATTATCAATATCTAACCAATATTTTAT
The DNA here is from genome assembly GCF_040206685.1 of Ascaphus truei. Classification (NCBI taxonomy): domain Eukaryota; kingdom Metazoa; phylum Chordata; class Amphibia; order Anura; family Ascaphidae; genus Ascaphus; species Ascaphus truei. Next base: position 539,425,052 of record NC_134483.1, read on the forward strand.
GGCTTTGATCCCCCTGGAATGATCGATACAGGTGTATAATGAAGATACATCGCATGTAGCCCATAAATAGGATGTTTTCCATTTAAGCTTTGAGATGGAGTCAATGACATGCAGCTTGTCCCTAATATGGGACCTCAACCTCACAACCAATGGCTGTAAATAGAAGTCATTATGAGAATAAAGGTAAATGCTGAACACGGCAATAAAAAATCCAAAAGGTGATACAATTACCAGTGCTCCTACGAATGGATGATAGCCTGCAGCATACTCCGGAACATTAGAAGGAAGAAATCGCAGAGCACAGATGGATTTTCTAAACTCTAATTTATTGAAGCCAAAAACACAGAATGTTTCGAACAAGTGGTCTTTCTCAAGTGATATAAAGTGATATAAATTAGAGTTTAGCAAATCCGTCAGTGCTCTGCAATTTCTTCCTTCTTCTGTAAATAGAAGTCCACATATTGGGACAGGTCGGATGTCATCAACTCCACCCCAGAGATTATACTGTAGGCCTTCCAGGGGGATCTGACAGTGATTTATGTACTTTGGGTAAATGATAATATATAGAGGTCCTTGAATGTTCAGAATATAAGAACTTGAATTCAGATCTCGATATAACTCTTTCCAATTGGGCCTTGAGGAGGAATTCCTTCAAGATCAATTGAAAACTGTAGGGGGGGTCATTGGGCAGGATGGCGTAGGCGCAGGATGGCGTACATCCCCCAGTAGTCTATGAGCCCCAGCAAGGTAGGCAGGTTTGTCCTGAAGGACTATGGCTCCCCCCTTGTCCACCTGCCTGATGATTATACTATAATTGTTTTAAGGGCTTCTAGGCCTCCAATTCAAGGTTATTGAGGTTAGGACTAAATCTAACTGTTTATAACAAAGTGCCTCAAACTCCTTTAAGACCAGATGGTAGAATGAGTCAATAAATCCCCCTTTATATTGGTAAGGGAAGAATAATGACTTTGGTCTAAAAGGAGACTAAACAATATTAAGCTCTCCAGTCAAATCATCATCTGTGGAAGGTGTGAGATGTAAAGTGTAATCAAGATCATCTATTGAATTAACTAATGATTGTGAGGGGGGTCCAAACTCAGCCAGCATGGCCGTCAATGCATCAATATGAAGATTGACCTGTGTGTTTAATAAAGCTAGTGGTGTAGCCTTCATATCTTGAATATTAAAGTGTCTTCTCAGAGTGATTTTCCTTATAAAACTATTCAAGTCTACAAATAAGTTGAAAGCATTCAGACCAGTGTTGGTTGAGCATGAAAGACCCCTCTCAAGTAAGGATTGTTGATAAATGTGTAACCCTGCTTCCCCCCCCCCCCAGACTCTACGGTGGTGTCTAGGGTACATGGGGGGCTGATTACATGCGGTGTGGTGCGTACCTGTTAGGAACAGGAGGGCCTGAGCTTCCCGCAGTGTTGTGAGGGAGCCAGGACCGGGCTTCTGGGGTGATAGCCTCCATGATCTCTTAGTGGTACAGCGCCCCCATCTTCTATACTCCCAGGGTAATGGGACAGGACCGGTATAGAAGAACCCGTCAGGTCCCAGGGTTATACTTTCCAAATCACACACAGTCTTTACGGGTGAAGAATAGTCTCTTTATTTGACAGAGCAACAATGTCCCAACGATAAGGCTTCCAGCAGCCGCAACACAATCACCAGGACGGGGTATACACAGCTCACCTCCGCCCAAATGCTTCCTCCTCTCCTTCCCTCCAAGTCACTCCTCCGACAGGATGGTCTGAGCTAGGGCTTCAATACCCAGTGGCCCAACCCCGAGGTTAGCCTCGAGGTGGGTCTTAAATTCTCCCCCCATCACCCCTGGCAGCGGGGTGAGGGCATTGGTCCACCAGTCTATAATTCTATCAGCTCTACTTATAGACGCTGATCGTTCCCGTTCCTCTCTCGCTCTCATCCGGCACGCTGCGCCGGGGAGCCCGCAGCCTCCTGATACTCCTCGGACCGTTCTGCAGGATTCGTGGCTCACGGCATAATAACCAGCAACTCTAGACTCTCGATGTCACTGTTCACTCGAACTCTTCCTAAGCTACTCTCTCTTCCGAAGAACCATCAAAAGAGAAGAACACGACAAAAAGCCCCGCCACTCACCAGAGTTGGCTGCTAAATATAGAGCTAGCCCCTCCCCTCATGGTGTCAGCAGAACCTCCATTCTTGCTCACGCCTGCAGCAGAGTCCAGGCCTGCGTCTACCACTCAGGTTAGGGCTATGAAGGGGGAAAACCCATGATGATTACTGGCGCCTGATCTTAACAGGGCTTATCACAGTAGAAGGAAGATAGGTATAGCCTGTACTGTTTACAGGGGGCTACACTCTCCCTATGGTGGAATCCATTGGTCCCCACTTGGACCTATCTTTAGCAGTACCATCCTGCGGCGAACCACCTTGGAAACAGCACACATAACAATCATAATACATGCATAATGAGGTAGTAATTGTAAGCACACCCGGGTACTCCCAACATGGAGAACCCTACAGATAGTGCCTTGGATCAGGCTTCCTTACCCGTCGTCCATTATGGTCAGTGACAGTCACCGCGAACGACTGAACCGGCCCATGCTCAGGCCTGTATGTAACACCGTGCATGTAAATACACCTGCCGATGCTCCATATACGCACTAGCTCACTAATCTTATCTTCATTGTGATACCCTGCCCGACCGTACTTGGTCCGCAGGTACTCTTGAACTGCATCCCTAAGCCAACTGTCTCGGTTATCTTCAACCTCTCTCATGATGGGCTCCGGCACGTAGGGATATTCATAACCGTGCGACTGCCGGTATCTAGTGACTATGGCCCGGTCAGCTCGACTTAGCTTGGTAAGCGCGCGGTGCCCTGCCCTGCGTGGCAGTATCCAAAACAAGGGCTCTTCTATCTCCCTCAACCGGTGATCTAACTCATCCCCCATCTCCTGCGGAGTGAAAGAACCACCAGCCCACCAATGGTCTACTACATCGTTCTTAATCAACAAGAACCACGTACGGTCCATCCCCTCGTGGTATCCAGTGAACAAAGGCGCCCACCATTTATCGCGGTGCTCGTACTCTGTGGCCTGACTAGTGCGTTCTACATCAGACTCTACCTGTGAGGACACACCGGACGTACCCGCATCAGTAGATCGCGAGCAATCTCTCTTTCCCTTGGCATTGTAATACCTAGTGGGGTTCATTTTGGACACCACAGTACTAGTAGACTCAGTCTCTACTGGAGTGTGAGACTCTCGGTCCCTCCCTCTAGCTGCAGGAGAAAACGACACAGGGTTAGGTACAGGTATAACACTTGAATACGGTATCTCCCCTTCAGACCCTTCCTCACTCAACTCCCAATCCCGCAAGTCCTTGGAGTATTTGGGGTTTTTACATAATTTATCCCTGGTAGGTTCCGGTGGCACCACTCGTGACGGGGCAGGGGCAGTGGCCGGGGCAGGGGGGCTAAGGGCCGGGGTTGGAGAAACGTCCAGAACATTGTCCAGCAAACGGGTAACACCCCGCCCAATGAACGTCTTCTTAGCGGCACTCCCCCTAATGCTTTGGGCTTCTCGGGAGGGCCCTCGACTCTGTAGCTTAGCCCTGGCCATGACAGAGGCTATGTGTTGAGGGGAGAATATCCCCCCAAGACTGGTCTTCCTCCCAGTGGAACCGGAACTGATGTTATCCGAATCGCCGGCAGAGTCCCCATCCGCCCCGGGGTCACGCACCGGCCGTGCGTCGAGGACCCCCGGGGGCGGTGGTGGAACATCCGGTACACGATCGAACAAGTAGGCCTCAAGCCTCTCTTTCTCGTTCACAGTGACTGCGGTCTGTGCCTGACGGGAGTAAGGGGGTGGTGGGGTCTCCTTACCACTCCGGCTGCTTTTTGATGACATCGGGCTCCACTAGGATCGTCTCGGTCTCCGTTGCACTGGGAGTCACCACGGCGGTGGGACTCGTACAGGCCTCCGGCCGCACCAGCGTTCGCTGTCGGATGGTCCCCGGACTTGTCTGTTCTCTTTTGATGCCTTTGGGGTGGTTCGCCGGTAGGCACATCGCCACCGATGTTACACCCATCTCCTCCTCCGAAGAAGAAATCACGATCAGTTCCTCCGCTGGGGAGTCACCTGGTTCTTCAACGATACAACATGTGGATATAGGTACAAAATGTCCTCGTTTGTGTACCTCCACTGCGGACGCGCTTGTCTGGGTGGCCAGCTTGCTTAGTTCAATAGCTAGCTGAGCCTTGGTTCCTCCCGATATGGTATAATGGGTGACCCAGGGCAGTCTTTTTTTGGTCGTCTGCCACCTCCATCAAAGTTCCTGGAGAGGCACCCCGCGGTGTGCCGAACAAATCCCGCAGCTCGGTTGGCCGCAAGTAAAACGTACCGCATTTAGCACATCGGGCCTTGGTACTTTGTACCGCGCCGGGTAGTCCGCAGTGCAAACACAAGCACCGAACGTATTCGTGCTCCGCTACTGCCACGACCAGTAGGCCTCCAGGTACTTGGTGAATGGAGGTACTTATCTCTGACATGGTTCGTTCAGAGTGAAGACAACTCAGTTTTCCAGCTCCTTGCTCCTCGAATGCCAGACAAAAGTGACGCTCCTTGCTCAGGTCTCCGGTCCCTCCCTTCGCGGGGGAGGACCTTCCTGATTGGCTCTTTGTGGGCCCCCTCCCTCGTGGCCTTTTGGCTTTCGCGCCGCTCCGTTCCTCCTGCAAGGTATCTGGGTTTGGCGCCAGACTCTTGCACATTTCCCGCCACAACTGTCTCACAGTCCTTTTGCAAATCTCACGTGCTTGCTCCAGGCTTGGCAGGAACCGCCATTTTAGCTTGCCTCTCCGCGGAGCACATGTAAGGATGGCCGCCATCTTGGATACTCCCTTCAAATGTGCCTGTGCCCTACTATCCATGTCTAATGGGTATCTCGTACCTAGACCATGTTTTCCCTCCAAAGGTGGACTCTGCATCTTCATACTGTATGTGACCCACTAAATTGAGGTGGCTGGTACCCCAGGCTCAACGGAACTCCTCTCCTCCTATTCACTGTACTCCCGATGTCTACGTGCAAGTGCTCTGTGGTGCGGGTGATAGCTAAGATACCTCTTGTCTAGGTACGGGCGTCTCCTGCTTTTGGCCACTCATAGCAGGCCCTGGGCCATGGTCCCTGGGCTGGTTAACAGGCTGACACCCCCAGTTGCCTCACGCTACCCGCCTCAAGGGACTTGATCAGCTCTAACTATCCACCCCTCCGTAACGCGGGCCCTGGGCCATGGTCCCCGGATTGGTTACCGCTATGACCCCCCCAGTTGCCTCACGCTACCTTCTTAAAACACCTGCCGGGAGAGTGCATCTTAGTCTGCCTGTTCCGCCTCGCTATAAGCCGGTCCTGTTCTGATAGATATCCTCTCAGCAGTGCCTCCAAATGTAACCCTGCTTACCCTCCCCCCCCCCCCCAGACTCTACGGTGGTGTCTAGGGTACATGGGGGGCTGATTACATGCGGTGTGGTGCGTACCTGTTAGGAAAATAGGGCCTGAGCTTCCCGCGGTGTTGTGGGGGAGCCAGGACCGGGCTTCTGGGGTGATAGCCTCCATGATCTCTTAGTGGTGCAGCACCTCCATCTTCTATACTCCCAGGGTAATGGGACTGGACCGGTATAGAAGAACCCCTCAGGTCCCAGGGTTATACTCTCCAAATCACACACAGTCTTTACGGGTGAAGAATAGTCTCTTTATTTGACAGAGCAACAATGTCCCAACGATAAGGCTTCCAGCAGCCGCAACACAATCACCAGGACGGGGTATACACAGCTCAGCTCCGCCCAAATGCTTCCTCCTCTCCTTCCCTCCAAGTCACTCCTCCGACAGGATGTCTGAGCTAGGGCTTCAATACCCCGTGGCCCACCCCCGAGGTTAGCCTCGAGGTGGGTCTTAAATTCTCCCCCCATCACTCCTGGCAGTGGGGTGAGGGCATTGGTCCACCAGTCTATAATTCTATCAGCTCTACTTATAGACGCTGATCGTTCCCGTTCCTCTCTCGCTCTCATCCAGCACCCGGCGCCGGGGAGCCCGCAGCCTCCTGATACTCCTCGGACCGTTCCGCAGGATTCGTGGCTCACGGCATAATAATCAGCAACTCTAGACTCTCGATGTCACTGTTCACTCGAACTCTTCCTAAGCTACTCTCTCTTCCGAAGAACCATCAAAAGAGAAGAACACGACAAAAAGCCCCGCCACTCACTTGAGTTGGCTGCTAAATATAGAGCTAGCCCCTCCCCTCATGGTGTCAGCAGAACCTCCCCTCTTGCTCACGCCTGCAGCAGAGTCCAGGCCTGCGTCTACCACTCAGGTTAGGGCTATGAAGGGGGAAAACCCATGATGATTACTGGTGCCTGATCTTAACAGGGCTTATCAAAGTAGAAGGAAGATAGGTATAGCCTGTACTGTTTACAGGGGGATACATATGGATAACTGAAAAGTGGATAAATTAAAAATACCAGTGGTCTCGAGTAAAGCAACTAATCGTCTTTTGTTCTCCTTCTTCTTCTGTACAGCTCTTCCTGCTATAACTCCTCTGCTCCTCTTTTTCCCCGAAGAGTGATTTTGTTGGGAGCCTCTCGATCCCACAAAGGGTATTGTTTCTCTTTCGATTTTCACTTCTCCTGTCCTGGAGACATATCTAAAAAATGAGGATGTGACACCCCATGAGTGGAAACAACATCTTTAGATCTAGTCCCCCCAATAGGGTCTTTGGACGTCCCATCCCCATTAACACTATCCAAAGGGACATCAGATCGGGTATCGGCAGAGGTAAAGCGTAGCATAGAGGGAGAGGTAGAAGAGATCCTCGCCCTAGGGGTAATTGTGCAGTCTCAGAATCCTTGGTCTTCACCCGTTAGTCCTGGTACCTAAGAAGGACGGGCCCACTTGGTTCTGTGTGGAATACCGGCAGCTCAATGCTCAGACTGTGTCAGATGCTTATCCCATGCCCCACATGGACAAGCTTTTAGATAGCTTGCGGGTACAAGGTATCTTACTACCATGGATCTATCCCGGGGGTACTGGCAGATTCCTTTGACCCAGGAGGCACCGGAGCAGTCAGCTTTCACCACCCCGAGTGGCTTATATGAATTCCTGGTTATGCCATTAGCGATGAAGAATGCCCCGGCTACCTTCCAACGCCTGGTCAATAGGTTGCTGGAAGGGATGCAGAGTTTTGAAAGGGCATACCTGGATGTTGCCTCACCCAACTGAAGGTAGGAGATGTCATCGGATCTTGTCTTTTCCTCAGCGGTCGGGTCTTGGCAGCGCCGACGTCTTCCTTGAGCGTGGGGCTCCTCCCATAGCCGAGACAATAGTCCTGGATTGGTGCAGACTTGTGTCTTCTCCCCTAGGTGGAACACAAAGCAGGGGTAGGATGGACCAAGAAGTGACTTGGCTCCGGCTGAGCCAGTCACAGAGATGGGCGGTGTCAGGTTTTGCCGCCTAACCGGATGCAACTACTTTTGACAAACTTGCAACTACTTTTTCAAAACTGGTAACTGGCTTGTGTAACCCACACGGTCCCGTGATTTCGTCGGGAACACCATTTTGCCTGCGTAATACTTGCCATGTACTCCGTTTTAAGCACACAGCAATAGACCATGAAATAAAGGATTCTAGCAATGACCTGTTATAATGTACTGCATTATATTATAAAGATGGTGCATAATGCGTGCTCTCAAATAATAATGCTCTAGATATTGAGAAATGTAGCACATCCATTATATACTGCTGTTTATACTGTAGAACATGTGTTTGCAAAAGACAACTGGTTATTCCGGAAATAGAAATACGAGTATGGCTCGAATTGTGCTCGGATTCATTCCGAATGAACTTTTAAGTTTGCCAAGCTGCCCATCCTTATATAGAGGATCACTACATTTCATACTGATACTTTATATCAGGGGTGCTCAACTCCAGCTCCACCCCCCCCCCCTAATCAGCAGAATGTGTGTGGAATAATAGGGTAACCACCTCACCTGATGTCCTTGTGGAGGCAATAGACAGTGGGAAAAGACAAGATGGTCCGGCCACCCGAGAGTTGAGCCCCGCAGCAATGGAGCACCCCTCATCGGGTGCCAGTGTCCCTTCCCGATGAACTGCTGCTGGTGAGTGGACTACCGTGACCGCACTGGCGAAGGAGGAAGAAAAGCTGCTGCAGGGATGTACTCACGATGCAGGTAGGTAGCTGCTGTATGTAACGTGCCTTGGATCCGTTAGACGTGCTTCAATACCGATAAGATAAGCAAAAATAGAGAGGTAGGAGGTAGAGCACAGCAAGAAAATGTCAACGGCTGGAGGCAAAATAAAATTGACTATTTATTAGGCATAACAGCCACAAAAATCGGACACACAGAATACTCTGACTCATTTCTCAGATTTATAGACCAGAACTCACCATATTACAGACATATTGCACTATTGTATTTTTTTCTATTTTTCTATATTTCTATATTGACCTGCGCTCCCCATGGTATGACAGAATATTGACCAGTGTCACATAGGAAAATTGTGGTGGACATGCTGTACAGATGTCCCCAGACTTACTATCCTTGTGAAAATAGAGAGGTATGAACACAATAGGTAGCGCTAATAAAAAATTATATATATATATACAGTGTTCGACAAACCTATACATTTGCTCACCCCGGGCGAGTGGATTTAACCCCCGGGCGAGTAAATATTGGCCCAAGCAACACACGTTTGGTACCAGGTGGCGAGTAGATTTTTTTGTGTGGCGAGTAGATTTTTTGGTGATTTGTCAACCACTGTATATATATATATATATATATATATTATAAAAATACAAAAGAAGAAAAATATATTTAATTATATAGATGAAAAGCAGCCTAGATACACCTCTGACCCCTGGTCAGATGATAGCAATAGAACTGTAATGGTATCAATGGCGCTAACAAATATTATAAAAAAAGTGAAGATACAACCAGATGGCGTATGGCAGATTCAATGATGATCTCAGCAGACGATGATCAAACATGAAATATAAAAAAGGAAAACATAGTATAATACTGTAAACACTCAAGACAAACGAACAATGACTAACAATGTTGCTGAACCACACAGATGACTAAATAAAAAACATTTAATATGTCATAAAAAACATATAAGACAAATTTGACAATGTTAAAGGTCCCAACGATATTCTGTGACTGGCTGAAATGCCCGCTTACCGGAGCCTAGATGGTACTGCACCGACACACTTTATTCGAGCAAATACCCAGTATGTACCTGGCAGATACCTGGAATGCGCCGCTCCTCACCTCTGACAAGCCCCGTTGAGTTTGCCTTCCCAGCCTGGGTTCATGCCTGGCTGACGGGCGGCTGATCTGTTAAATGATAATGATTAGGATTTAATAGGCTGCAATGCTTCGCGTGTCTACCAGATGGCATAAATTCATGAATTGTAATGCAGTATATATATATATATATATATATATATATATATATATATATATATATATATATATATATATATATATATACTGTGCAGTATTGCAGCCAGCGGGAATAAAATGCTTCAATCCCTGCCTGGAAAATACCTCAATGCACTCGGGCAGAAAACAGTCACAAACCTCAATACACCCGGGTATACCCGAATTCGTGGGACTAGCCGAGCTCTAATAAAGTGTGTCGCCAGTGTATTATGGCAGTGGATAATCTGAGAGTATCCCCTCTCATAGAGCACTGATGTAGCTCCTGCGCGTCTCTGATGTCTGCCACGTGTAGTCAAGAGAGTCGAGCCGCAGGATCACCAGCTTCTCGCAGTGGCGTGGGGAGCTAATGGCGGCAAATTCAAAGATGCTTCAATGAAGAAGCAGCACCGCACGGCTTGCGGGGGTCAGGACTGCTGATAGAACGCACAGAAATATCAGGGACCACCCAACGCGTTTCGGAAGCCTCTGCCTCCTTCCTCAGGGGTAAAATTGAATGAATAAAGTCCATGTGTGTCCGTGTATTTATGGGAAAAGATTTAAAGGTACATGGTACCATTATAAAGTCCCGGACATGCGCAGTGAAGCATTTCTTAAACTGCGTCATGTATCAGCAACATGAACATAGCAACAAAACAAAACAAAACATAATAATTAGCATAAGATAAATTACACCTCTGAAACAATCAACAAACGTGATAACTAGCTGAAAGATATCAGCTTGTAATGGGAAAAAAACACAAGTCATAGATATAACAATCTGATTCATTAATGTCAGGGATAGACAGCATGCAATCTAAAATGATAGAGTGGCTAGTCACAGTGGCCTAACTCGTACCTAATATAAATAATAACTTGTGATAAGTGAAAATTAACATTAGTATAATCTATGTATATAATCAATTGACAAGTGTCAAACTACATATGTTACAGTGCATTATAGTGAATAATATAACAATGTGCATCTATATGATACCTAATAATATAGTATGTGAAATAAATATAAATATATACATATTACAAACATATATATACATATATTGGAACTTTTTCAGCATTACAGTTATATGAATGATAATCCATTTAATTTGAAATTTACTTTTACTTCAAGTAACACGTCGATTGAGTTTTTAGATTTGGTTATTTATGTTATGGATGGTATATTACACACGAAAACTTTTTTCAAAAAAGTTCAGGCAAATAATTATCTGCATGCCAACAGCCATCACAACCCGACATGGATCAATAACATACCGAAAGGGCAGTTTACAAGATTAAAACATAATAATTCAACTACAGAGATATTTCATTTGCAAGCTTGTGACTTGAAGAACAAATTCATCGATAGAAATTTGTCACGGGAGACTCCTGTGGCGGGTAGGATCTCGGTGGCCAGAACAGCAGGATGCGTAGTAGGGGTCACAATCAGAGGGTCCGAGGCAGGCGGCAGACAGCGCAGTCAGGAAAACAAGCAGAGGTCCGAGGCAGGCGCCAGGTAGCGACGTCAGGTAACAAGCAGGGGTCCGAGGCAGGCGGCAGGTAGCGAAGTCAGGTAACAAGCAGAGGTCAGCAACGAGGAGACTGGAACAGGACAGGGGAGCAAGGACAGGTCTGGGGGCAGGGACTGAGAACAGGAACAAACAGGGACAAGCCAGATTACCAGCAAGGGCATTTACTGTGAACAGACTTCTATGGTACAGGTACAGAAAACAGATCAAGATATCAGAAGCATGTGCATTAGGAATCTGACTTCAAGCAAAGGCAAAAACAACAGACAGGAATCAAGCTATAAAGGACAGAAACAGGAGCAACAAGAAGACAGACAGACAGAGGAACCCAGAGCCAACAGAAGGCAGCAGCACACCCAGTGGACAAGGAAGCTATGGCTAGGCAGGAGGTCTAGGCGATCCTGACATTACTCCCCCCTCTCAAGAGCGTTCTCCGGACGATCCTCCAGGCTCTTCCCGGAGGCCTTGATGAAAAGTGGACTCAAGGTGACCCACCTCTGGTGGTTTGTCAGCGGGCAGAGAATTCTCCACAGGTATAGACTGAAAAAGTCCATAAGAAAGCCGACAGAGGAATTCAATTCTCTCTCGGAACAGTTGAATGTCAGGATGCATCAACCCAAACACCAGAGAATCTGTGAGCAGTAAGCTTGACTTTGCAGAGTAGGTCACAGGCTCAGCAGAGGACGCATCAGATATTCGTAGATAAACGGAAGAACGTGCGCTTGTCTTCACAGCAGGAGCAGAGGAGCCAGTAGATCCTCCTGACAACCCTCCTGGTTTAGCAAGGTGTCCCTGATGGAAGGCCGACTCACGATGGCCTTCGGACAACACTCCATGTTTTGCAGGAACATAGGGATCAACAACAACTCCGGACAACCCTCCAGGCTCTTCAGGGAAATCTTGAAGGAAGGCCAACTTAATGTGTACGTCAAGTGCTGATGGGAAATCTGTGAGAGGTGCATTTATCCTCATCGCAAGAGCATTGGCATCAGCATCAAGAATATTAGGCATAGCAAGGAACTTCACCATGGATCCGTGTAACGTCATAGCAGGGGCATCGGGAACAGATACATGAGGCTCTTCACATGCGGCAGAGGGGACATATTCACTTTCCGTGGTCTCATATTGCGACTGCCGTTTCGTGGCATCACCCAATGAAGAACCAGCTATTCGAGTTTTCAGCTCTTCCTCCAGCGAGGCTCTGGTTATGCTCAGTGTGGCCTTCAGCTCCTCATGCTGTTCTTTGGGGACACACTGGGTACTCAAATAATCTTGCAGCATCTTTATTTTGTAGGCAGTCTGGAAACTTTCTTCCTGCAGAACTCGCTGCTTTTCTTCAGCATTCACCCATTTCTCCTTGGTGTCCTGCAGATGTGTACGCAGTTCTCGCAGCTGACTCTGCAGCATATTTTCTGCTTGTGTGCGCCGCTCCAGGGAGACACGCTCTTCTTGCAGCACTCTCTCTGCATTCTTCAGTGCTGTTTGCACATCTAACTTTTCCTGGGCCAACTGTTTCTTCTCCTCTCCTAATTTATGGAGTTTCTTATCTCCTTTACTGACTTGGACATAGAGATTCTTGCACTCTTGTGTTACAGTTTCAAAACTAATATTTAACCCTTCGAAGATTTCTCTCAATGAACCCAGTTCTGTGTTGAAGTGGCAACTCTTCTCCTTAGAGGCTTCCAGCTCTGTAGTAAGCCTGTGAACCTCTTTCTGAGATGCTTCCAGTGCTGCGTCAACTTGAGCCATGAAAGTCTGGTACTGGGCAGAATCAGCGTAGGCCTTCTCCAGCTTACTTGACAAGATCAACCTGTCATTCTCCAACTGATATTTTTCTTTTTCCCAGTCACCCTCTGCTTTTTCCAGCGCTAATTGCATCCTTGACTTTTCTTCTATTAATAGTCTCTTCTCCTCTTCTGATTCATGAAGTCTTTTATCTCCTTCACTGGCTTGGACAGAGAAGTTCTTACTCATTTGGTTTATAATTTCAAACCTACTATTTAACTCTTCGGAGGCGTCTCTCATAGAACGTATCTCTGTTTTCAAGTAGCATCTCTCCTCCCGAATGACTTCCATCTCTTTTTTGAAGTAGCAAACCTCCTCCTGGGAGACTTTAAGCTCTGTATTAAGCCTGTCAATTTCCTTCATAGAGATTTCCAGGAATTCGTTACTTTTAGAAGCGAGGCGCCGATTCTCAGCAGCATCAGTATATGCCTTCTCCAGCTCAGCTGAAATGCCATCCAGGTCACTCTCCAACTGCTCTTTTTCTTTCTCCTGTAGAACACACTTAGCAATTGCTGAGGATAGACAGTTTTGTAGTGCACAATTAGCTTCTTGCTCCTTATCTAAACGTCCATACAGACAATCAATCGTTTCTGTGCAGCTTGAAGCGTCTGAGTAGGAGCATCTTTCTTCTCTTCCACTATTCTTGGGATACGTCTGTGAGTTGCCTTAAGCTGCAGCATATCTCTTTCATCAAATGCAGACTCTGAGGTTAAATTTTCATTCTTAATTCCTTCTGCAACTTCCACAGTAATGCCTCCCTTCTTTTTCTTCTTCTTCCTTGCTTTGAGAAGTTCTGAAGAATCAGTGGTACTGTGTTCACATTTACTGCTCAAGACTGTTTGAGTGGGAGCCATAATTAAACCACACTTCCCAAGAAACCAGTAAAGAGGAAATGTGTTTTTAAAACAGAAGCATTAGAATGAACAACAGGAATATTAGACACAGAGAGACACAAGATAGGAGAGCTGACCCTTTGAGACTTAAACATCAGTCACAGAGATTATAAATGCAAGGAAAAAACATAGACAGAGAAACCTGTAGTTATATCTGAAACTTTAGAAATCAGGCGTAGGGATATCATACAGACAGAGAGAACCTGCAGTTACATCTGAATCTTTAGGCATCAGGCGTAGGGATATCATATAGACAAAGAAAACCTGCAGTTGAATCTGAAACTTTAGATATCAGGCATAGAAATATCATAGACAGCAGGAAACTAATACAGAGAAAACTTGTAGTTAGATCTGAAACTTTTGACATCGGACATAGGAATATCAGACTGAGAACCCTGCAGTCAAATCTGAAACCTTTGATATCAGGCATAGGGATATCATATGTTGCAGAGAAACAAACTTTAGGGGAACTTGCAGGTAAACCTGAAACCTTAGAACCAATCATATGAAAAACTATAGATGCAAGAAAATCAAAGCATGCAGCAACAAAATAATGGGAGCACTTTTGTCTTTTGAAATGAGGACACTGTGAACAGCAGTGGTCCAACCAGGGAAAGCAGTAAATCAAGGTAACCGTCTTAAATAGAAATGTGAGTCTGAAAATCTGCAGTGGCCCACCCACAATGCAGAGACAATTCTTGTCCAGGTAATGAAAGTCTGAAAATGGCACAAACAGGTACTGCAGGGAGGGTTTTTTTTTGTAAAAGGGAATTCTTCTCAGGGAGAAAGTGGCACAAAAAACCCTGCAGAAACCTTTGCAGCAACAAAACCTTCAGGATCCCAACTGGGATTTCAAAAAACAAAACAAAAAAGTACTTATCTTCCTCCAAGCGGATGGGGTCTGCTGAAGCAGGAAGGCAGAGAATCTGTTCCAGCGAGATCCAGAAGTGGCCTTTGCTTTCTGTCACGGTAGACTCCTGTGGGGGGTAGGATCTCGGTGGCCGAAACAGCAGGATGCGTAGTAGGGGTCACAATCAGAGGGTCCGAGGCAGGCGGCAGACAGCGCAGTCAGGAAAACAAGCAGAGGTCCGAGGCAGGCGGCATGTAGAGACGTCAGGTAACAAGCAGAGGTCAGCAATGAGGAGACTGGAACAGTACAGGGGAGCAAGGACAGGTCTGGGGGCAGGGACTGAGAACAGGAACAAACAGGGACAAGCCAGATTACCAGCAAGGGCTTTTACTGTGAACAGACTTCTATGGTACAGGTACAGAAAACAGATCAGGATATCAGAAGCATGTGCATTAGGAATCTGACTTCAAGCAAAGGCAAAAACAACAGACAGGAAGCAAGCTATAAAGGACAGAGACAGGAGCAACAAGAAGACAGACAGACAGACAGAGGAACCCAGAGCCAACAGAAGGCAGCAGCACACCCAGTGGACAAGGAAGCTATGTCTAGGCAGGAGGTCTATTATTCATCTATAGAATTAGGTCGAGTCATTTCTGAAGTTGATCAAATTGATAGAAGTACCCTTCTTCAATATAAACAAAAAAACAATACTCACATGAATATACCATTCATTATCCAGTACAATCAGATGGCTCCGGCCATTAAACAAACTTTACGCAAATATTGGCCTATTCTGAGAAAGGACAAAGATTTAATGGATCTATTACCTTTAAATCCTAAGATCATTTTCCCCAAAGCTCAGAATATAGGTCAAAAATTAGCTCCCAGTTGTCCTTTGACGCGTAAAAAACTTCATATTAATAAAACCTTGTTTTGCTGTGTTTAAAATGTTTTTGGCTATGCTGCTACGCATAAATGTGTGTGTAATGTATTTTAAAATTAGATAGATGTAATTTTTGGTCTTGTATGGTGTACTTTAGGTCAGGGTGAGGCTTGCTTTTGTATATTGTATTCTTTTTGGTACTTATATTTTGTATGATGGTAACTTGTTCTGTTTAACAATTGAAATAGTTAATTGTTTAATTGTTATGGATGGAATTTAAATTGTTTAGTGATTTAATTAATGAATGCAAATTGATTTATGGTTACTTGATTGGTTTAAATAGTATACTTGTTTGGATGTATTGGTATTTTGTTTGGAATATTTTATTGTTAACATTCATTGGCAGAGTGTGCAAGGTGCATAGATTATATGCATCATGTATACAATGTAAATGCAATGTTTTGATTGGCATTTGAGGCTTTTGATTGTAGGCCTCCCAAGTGGTGGGTGAGGGTGGGTTAACACCTTAATGACTGTAGCGGTTAATAACCGCTATGGTGATTAAGGGGTTAGGGGACATTACATTGGATGTTTTTATTCTTGTTTCTGTTTTGCGGCAGTGGAGGGGTCATGGACGGTGATGAAGATGAGGATGGCCTTCATCGTGGCAGCCGGACATGGGTGAGTGCAATATGTATTTAATGTATTTATTGTTCTTTATGTTTTTTAAATGGACTATTATCAATTTGTGGATAATAGTAATTTTGCCCATTACTGTATTGTAGGTTTTAGGGGGGTGTATTTATTGTAAAGTATTTGTGTTGTTGTATTTTTTTGGGGGGGCACAGAATTGGTACTGCAGGCCTGCGGGGAACACCCAAGGGCCACCGCTGGCCTCTAGTATCATTGCTGTGCATCCAAAAAATGTAATATATGTAATGTGGGTATAGGGGTTGTTGGGGGCACAGGGTGTGTATGATGTGCATTGCAATGTTTATTGGGGGCAATTGTCCCCAATAAACATGCTATTATGCCTTAACCCCTTCATTAACTTAGCGGCTATCCGCTATGGTAATGAAGCAGCATTAATGTATTTCAATAATATTGTGCAGGACCAGGGGGTCTCCTGAGCTGAACCGCATTGATTTTTGGCTCAGGGACCCCCTGCTTCCCGAGGTACAGGCCCCGGTATGGGGCATCGGAGGCCAATGTCGCCGCCATCTTTATAGCGTCCAAGACGCGACGTGGGCTCTATAAAGTGGCGGCGACACTGGCATCCGATGCCCCTTACCGGGGCCTGTAACTCGGGAAGCAGGGGGTCCCTGAGCCAAAAATCAATGCAGTTCAGCTCAGGGGACCCACTGCTCCCGCACAATATTATTAAAAATACATTAAGGCTGCTTAACTACAATAGCGGTAAGCCGCTAAGGTTTGGAATGATTGTTTATTTATATGTGTGTTTTACTCATAGTGTAAATGTGCAGAGGGTCTCCGGAGCTGAACCGCTTTGGTTTTAGGTCCGGGGACCCCCTGCTTCCCGAGATAGAGGCCCCTTTATGGGGTGCCAATATCCCTCTGGTTTGTTTACATTCCGCAGTCACGTGATCGGGACATTTAAATGCAGAGGGATACCAGCACCTCATAAAGGGGCCTGTATCTCGGGAAGCAGGGGGTCCCCGGACCTGAAACCAATGCGGTTCGGCTCCGGAGACCCCCTGCACATGTACACTATGAGTAAACGTTGTTTAGAAAGATTTTTAATGTGCCGATGTTTGCGCAGAGAGAGTGACGGGTCTCTCTCTGCTGCAAACACATATCGGCAGAAACGGCCTATCGGCAGGTTATCGGGAGCCAGGCTTTTTTATCACCGGCTCATCGGCGTTTTGCTTTCGCAGTGATTCGCCAGAGATTCGGCAGGGATTTGGCCCTTACTGAATACTGCGAGGGCAAATCGCCAAAATCATGCCGATAGGGAACACTTGGCGATTGCACTTTTTCGGCGCTTAGTGCATAGAGCCCTAAGTGTCCAACATTCAAAGCATTAAATATCAAATAAGCAACTAAACTGAAACATAACAAAATAAAAAAAATTGCATTAGATCATATACATAGTTGCAGAACCACATTAAAACCTAAAAAAAAATGTAAAAATGTGTTATAGTTATAAATTAACCCATCATAGAAAAATTTGAAATATTGGATAATGATATGAAGGTAGGTATCATAAATAAAAAATATATACATAAGCAGTATGTTGGTTACTTAACACTAACGATTATCATTTTATATTCACTGCTGTCAAGGCAGTGTGACACTGCTCTCTCTGCAGCGTGGCACTCTGCACTCACGGCAGCGTGGCACTCTGCTCTCTCTGCAGCGTGGCACTCTGCTCTCACTGCAGCGTGGCCCTCTGCTCTCTCTGCAGCGTGGCCCTCTGCACTCACTGCAGCGTGGCACTCTGCTCTCTCTGCAGCGTGGCACTCTGCTCTCTCTGCAGCGTGGCACTCTGCTCTCTCTGCAGCGTGGCACTCTGCTCTCTCTGCAGCGTGGCCCTCTGCACTCACTGCAGCGTGGCACTCTGCACTCACTGCAGCGTGGCACTCTGCTCTCTCTGCAGCGTGGCCCTCTGCACTCACTGCAGCGTGGCACTCTGCTCTCTCTGCAGCGTGGCCCTCTGCTCTCACTTCAGCGTGGCCCTCTGCTCTCTCTGCAGCGTGGCCCTCTGCTCTCTCTGCAGCGTGGCACTCTGCTCTCTCTGCAGCGTGGCACTCTGCTCTCTCTGCAGCGTGGCCCTCTGCTCTCACTTCAGCGTGGCACTCTGCTCTCACTTCAGCGTGGCACTCTGCTCTCACGGCAGCGTGGTACTCTGCTCTCACATCAGCGTGGCACTCTGCTCTCACGGCAGCGTGGCACTCTGATCTCACGGCAGCGTGGTACTCTGCTCTCGCGGCAGCGTGGCACTCTGCTCTCACGGCAGCGTGGTACTCTGCTCTCGCGGCAGCGTGGCACTCTGCTCTCACAGCAGCGTGGTACTCTGCTCTCGCGGCAGCGTGGTACTCTGCTCTCACATCAGCGTGGCACTCTGCTCTCACAGCAGCGTGGCCCTCTGCTCTCACTTCACCGTGGCACTCTGCTCTCACGGCAGCGTGGCACTCTGCTCTCACGGCAGCGTGGCACTCTGCTCTCACGGCAGCGTGGCACTCTGCTCTCACGGCAGCGTGGCACTCTGCTCTCGCGGCAGCGTGGCACTCTGCTCTCACGGCAGCGTGGCACTCTGCTCTCACGGCAGCGTGGCGCTCTGCTCTCGCGGCAGCGTGGCACTCTGCTCTCACGGCAGCGTGGCACTCTGCTCTCACGGCAGCGTGGTACTCTGCTCTCGCGGCAGCGTGGTACTCTGCTCTCGCGGCAGCGTGGCACTCTGCTCTCACGGCAGCGTGGTACTCTGCTCTCACAGCAGCGTGGCACTCTGATCTCACGGCAGCGTGGCACTCTGCTCTCACTTCAGCGTGGCCCTCTGCTCTCACTTCAGCGTGGCACTCTGCTCTCACGGCAGCGTGGTACTCTGCTCTCGTGGCAGCGTGGCACTCTGCTCTCACGGCAGCGTGGCGCTCTGCTCTCACGGCAGCGTGGCACTCTGCTCTCACGGCAGCGTGGCGCTCTGCTCTCACGGCAGCGTGGCACTCTGCTCTCACGGCAGCGTGGCACTCTGCTCTCACGGCAGCGTGGCACTCTGCTCTCAGTAGTATATGACTCTCTTTACACTGCCCTAAATATAACATAGCAGGCTAGACAAAAGCTGTTCTAATGAATTACAGATTTATCCAACTGCTCTATTTTTCTTGATAACGTACACACATTAGAAATATAAATAAGTAGTTTGAATCATGCTATCGTGACAAAAAATATATATACATACACACAGTCTGCTCACGTTTACTGTACATGCGCATACAATTACATGCATGATGAAGAACAGACACAGCTATCCTTACTGTCTTAGGTGCCGCTGCCACCCGCGGTCAAGTGACCATGGTGGTTTGTGGCACTGGAGGATTAATGCCGCAGGAGATCCCATTAGCAAGCATGGAACTCCCGCTGCGCGATCGCGGCAGACACGTCTCCGGGTGCCGGTGACTTTCCCTTTTGCGGCCATCAGAGACAGTAAATCCAGCTACATCTGTGCGTTCCTGGCTGTCTGACCTCTCTAGATATAGACATCACTTTAAAACACTTTAAACAGAACTCAAGCCTTGTTGGTTGGGACGAGTCTAACATTTCCTTTTTGTGGTGTTTTTCGGTCCATGTGAAAGTCATTAGGACACTTTTATCATCAAAAGATCTTTTGAGACCTTATACATACTGTGGAGTAAAAAGGAAACATTATTTTAAAACTCGGGAGCTGGGCTCTGTGTGCCAAAAATATAAACGCAACAAAAATTCAAAGGAAAGAAGGTGCTAATCCTTTTAAAACAAGAATTGGCCAGGGTCATCCACGTCTGCCTTTGTGCTTAAAATTACAACGACAGCTTCTATTAAGGGAAATGTAGCTCTGTTTGCGTTTTATGTATTATTTATTCCACAAAAGGTGTATGTGATGAATGGAAGGGTTACTCCAATTTTACGTTTCCATTGAGCATCGTTATGAAAGAACAATTTTCTGCGTAGTCTTAAAAAGACCATATTGCTGTTTGTTGAAACATGAATTAGAAATGAGTGGCATGATTCAGCTACCAATTTTAATAAAAACCTGTTGGTAACATTGGAATATGTGTTTTAACTTCCCTTTCAAGTCTATTTCCCTTTAGCTGAGTTTGAACCACAATATTAAGATGCCGTGTAAAGGCTCCTTAAAATATACTTTAGGTATAACAGTGTGGCCCATATTTATTAGAAGGTGCAATGGTATAAGCCATTGGAGAGTAAGGGATCTTCCAGTACCAGGAGGTGTCTTAGGCCGTGATTATACCCACAAACGCGCACAGCGTCGCGTGTAGCGGTGCCGCGCAGCGCCAAAACAAGTTTCCTAACTCCAATGAAACTGCTCATACTGCTGGCGACGGTCGCAGCGCTCCGTACTGCAAAGCGGACGGCTGAGTAAGAGACTTGGAATTTGTTTTTTTCTTGCACGTGAGCGGTTCAGCCAATGAGGGCGCACCACTCATGGCCACGCCTCCAAGCCTCCTCTTCTCTCCCTCCCCGGTATAATCATTTGCTGCTCGGGCGGCAGCGCTGCGTGATGTCACAGAATAGCGCTGACGCCTTGCAGCACTTGGTATAAACAAGGCCTTATGGTAGAACAATGCTTAGTAAACATGGGCCTATGTGACATTGAGACATTGGGGATTGAAAAAGTTATTAAAGAGATAGATGATATAGTTTGATATAGTGTTAAAGCTGCAGTTCAGTCAATATCCTGCATGTGTGTTTTTTTTAATAAATCAGTTCTGTAGTAAGAAAAAAGTACTTTTAGCATTTTCTGTTTTTAAAAAAAAACAACTTTGAAAGACCAATTTTCTTGTATTCTACTTTAACAAGCATTTGCTAAGGCACTGCCCCTTCATGTCCTGTCACAAGCCCTGGCACACCCCTTTGTCAGCCCTGCCCTCCCTCTTGCACATGTCAGTGCAGGAGTGCTCATGAATATTCATGAGCTTCCACTGACGGACTGAAGCAGAATATAAACAGATCCCTTCACTAATTATGTCACCAAATTTCGCCGATCAATACATGGAGAACGAATTGACCGGCAGCTATACAGTTCTTTAGGTAATTAGAGATTGCACACATGAAACTATTGAAGTAAAAAAATAAATAAAAATAAAAAATAAAAAAAAGACTGAACTGCAGCTTTAAACAAATCTTTTTGATGGAATGGAACCCAGTATTTTTGAGCCCCTATCCCAAGGAGAATATCAAAGAAGGATAAGGAGACGGAGATGGTTTGAAATGTTCAGGCTAGTCAAGGTAGAAGGAGATGAGAACTATTAGTAGGCAATGTGGAAGGTGTTCTTCAAATCCCCCCAATCTTATACTTAAGCGTATACATTTCGTTTTTCATGGTACTTCACTTGCTACCCCAAGTTAAACAAAACTGAATCAGAGTTACAGATATAAACAGGGTTATTTTAACCTCCGTCATGTTATGATGGGTTTTGATGTAATATTATTATGTTATCAATGCTGTTGAATCGAAGGCAACCCAGCATTATAATGCAATCTGTGTTATGAGTAAGTAAGATAATGCTGCTATGCTGCTGGCTACTGTAGATCCAAATATGTTAATTACATTAAACATTGGTTAGAAACTTTAAACAGCAAATGAGTAGAAAGTCAATTAAACAATTAGAATGAAAGACAATAATAGCCTTCTATGTGTTTCTTCAGTCTTGGAACGCAAATAAAAAAACAAGACGACAAAAGTATCACACAAAAATCTGCACAAAAAGAAATTACTTTTACATATTGAAATTAGAGAGAACTTAAAAAAAGGGAGTACTTAAGCCAACGGGTAATAATTCAATATAATTCAATAATTCAAAAGTCTCCATAGGAAGAATGAGCTAAAATCTCACTGCTAGGGTTTCCATCTGGCCCAATATAACCTCAGGACATCCATACAGTCTAGGTTTTTTAATTGGTACGCAGAATATAAAACCAAACTGAATTGGCCTACTGTATTCCAGCCAATGCTGGTTTTTACATTTGAGTGAGAGATTAAAAAACGTGAGGCCCAATTTTGAAATATAAAAACAATCTCAGTATATCCTAGCCCTCTGTCCGCTATCCTTCTTCTGAGCCCTAACAGTATAATTCCTGTTAGATACAGGTTCTGTGAGGAATAAGCTCTTTTATAAGGCCCAACTTGTTTTTCCAGCCTGGATGCATTGTTACTGTATCCAGGGGCGGGCCTAGCAACAACCTGAGAGTGTCATCCCTGAGAGGATACTGGCTGGGACACATGCAACAGATGTGATGCCTGTCAGGATCAGACCTGCCCTGTTATGGGGCAGGGTTACGAGCCATACCAAGGGAATAGATACTGACAATCTCTCAGAAGTAAAGAGTCTGTCTCCCCTCCCTCTGTGGAGTGGCAGCATGTTTTATCCTGAATGCCATCAGTGATAGCGGAGCTGGATGGGGCCTACAGGGCCTTATGCAAAGGGAGTGTTGCTCCATGGTGATGGATGCTGTGAACCTGACTATGCCATTAGTAAAACCCAGTTGGACTATATCTTGTGGCTGTATGAGTTGCCAGTATGGACCATCCTGGTTACACCAGGATTCTCACTGGATTGAGGCGCTGCCGCATTGAAGAACAGTACTGAGAACCAGTCTTGATGTCTCCCCATACCACCGCGGAGTATCTCAAGGCCTCCTGTTTACCCCATCACAGGTACGCACCCCACCAGAACACACGGTAGCTGTATGATCTCACATAGGTTGGAGGAAAAGGTGCCACATCAGTTTATGCCAGTATTTTACCTTCTAATCTTTCTCATCCCCATATGTACAAATTAGCACTTGCTGAAGCTGTCCCTGTAGGGTATGATTCTACTGAAGCCAAAAGTGGAAGGTACCATTCACCCTGCCAAGTACCAGGAACAAGAACGTCAGGCTCAAATGGCTGTATTAGTGCCCGCAGGGATATGCAGAAACTGTGGGGCTTTTCTTATGAACCCTGATCCTGTGAGTAGAACTCTAAAATTGATTATTATTTTTTTTATCTCAAAATGTTTGTATTTTTTACTTATGGGGATGCCGAAAAAAACAGGAAAGAGGTAAAGACATAGGAGCCTATTCACAAAGCAGTGATAAGTTGTTTAAAGGGTAATAAATTTCTTGAGTATGCGATACTGCCAACTCTGTTATTCACAAAACAGTGACACACAGTGCAGTATCACGCAATAATGTCTTTTTATCACCCCAAAACAGTCAGAAAAAAAACTTGGACGATAGGCCAAAAAATGGCAAACCTTCCGATTTTTGCCAGTGACAGCTATTCACAAAGCAGTGATAACTTGATCGTACTATAAAAGCTCGACATCTTTTTCACCAGCTAAACGCAGGCGCAAAAGAAATTGAGACATGCATAAAAGCATAAACAAAACATTTTCAGCACACTATTGATACCAAAGGCTGGCGGGGGCCTCCGGGTAGTCCCCACAGGTGTCTGAGGGCCCCATGGTTGTCCCCACGGGTGTCTGAGGGCCCCATGGTTGGTCCTTCTTCCTGATAGATTTCAGTCTCAGGCAAGAAGTATATTAAACAGTATCTCTTTATTCTCTATGCACACAGCACAGCAGTCAACCAGCAGAAGTTAGGGCCTACACCCTCAGGATGTCCCTGGACCTACAATCCCAGCCAGCGGGCACCAGGACCAGTCCTAGCTCTTCCCTTACTCTGTGGTAAAGTAAGGGGAACAGTCTCCCACCGCTCCCCTAAGGGAGGGCATACAGTATGCAGAGCCCTGCACACAGCTCAAGGGAAGACTTTGCCTCATTCACGGTAGAGGCAGACTGATTAAATTCAGGAAGTGCAACTCCTTAAGTATAGATCCAGCAGGAACCAACCCTTGTCCCTGATTGAACACCAGGCCTGATTACACTACCTTCTCTGACACACTGATTACTCTTGGCAACTTGCCCTTACCAGGGATTACTGCCAGGAGGAGTGCAGACTGATAGCCTAAACAAGCCAGGGCTACATAATAAACACCAATAGACCACCCACCCCCCGTGTTCCCCATAATGTAAAACCATGATTTCTTTTTTAACATACAGGATTCGTACCCCAGAATGACTGGGTCCCCGGCGGGCCTGACAGGTGTCCGCAAGCCCCACAGTGCACAAGAGGGGAGTGCACACAGGTGTCTGAGGGTCTCTGGGTGGTCCCCACTAGGTGCCGTGGGCCTCCAGGTGGTCCCCGCAGCCCCTAACCCCTTAATCACCGTAGCAGTTAATAACCACTATAGTAATTAAGGGGTTAACCCACCCTGGCTCGATACCCACCCGGAAGGCCTAAGCACCCACCCCGGACCCACTATACTGTACACATTGAGTAGTATAGTGGTACATCATACACATATAATATTATGGGCATGATAAGCCACTATAGCACTCAATGGGCACCCTAATCAAAATAAATTAATGCACAAAAGATACAATAATAAAACATTACAAAACTCCAAAAAAACACAATTCACTAAATAAAAACACTAGCCAGCTAATTCAATTAATACAAGCAATAACCAGATCAAAAATGAATTAATTAAATCATTAACCAATCAAAGCAATTAATAAAACAACAAGGAATTATTTCAAACAGTAACCAATCAAACCAATTAATTATTAAAACAACTCAGAGTTAATTTTAACAGTAACCAATCAAAACAATTATTTAATACAATAGCAATAAATTAATTGAAACATTAACCTATAAAAACATTAATGATTAAAAAATATCTGAAACACAATCATTAAATGCAATAGCCAACACAAGACATCATTAATTAAATCGAAAATCAATCGCCAACATTTTATTTAAATAAAGCAGCAAAATACCAAACAATGCCATCCACATGATAAGCTGGCATCGCAAAAATCAACATGAATACAAAGCAAGAAATGCCAAAACATTATTGTCCTAATGTGCAAAAAATACAAAATAAAAATACACATCCAATGTTAAAACCTGTAAAAAAATACATTTACAAACATGTAATACTGTATATTACTTATCATTAGAAGCGCTGGCCCTCCGACTCCCGGGGAAACAGGAAGCTCATGAACCAGGAAGGCCACAAACGGCACCCGATGCCATCCGCCATGAAGATCCGGATCAGGTACCCAATTCTTCTTTCTTCTTTCTTTAATCAGCTTCTTCTGTCTTCATCTGTCATTATTTCTTGATCTTCTTAATCTTCTATCTTCTTATTGTAATCCAAAAGCCCCATGGTAGATCCCAACCGATATTGTCTCGTCGTCTTCTTGGGCTCAAATGAGGTGTCACGGCCTTAAATAGGGCTTGTGACATCACATTTGGACTGGAACTGGTTTAACAGCCATCTGATTGGCTGTTAAAACCATGTGCCGACTTTAATTTTTTTTAATGATGTCATTATAAGGGAATGATGCCAGCCAATCAGAACTGCTGTGCTTCATTTCCCTTTAAGATGATGTCTCTAAATCCAAGATGGCCAGCGTCCCATGGTATTTCAGCCAATCAGATCGTGGGAACCAATTCCCCAATCTAATTGCTTGTAGTACACCATGTGACATAGTCATTTTAGGTCAAGTATGTGACGTCATCCAATGGGAGTAAAGAACCCTTTCCTTTGTTGCTGGTGAAATCTCCTTTCCTGCAATCTTTGGGATAAAAGTTATTTTCAAAGATCCTTGTATTATCCCTGAATATATTTGTGTATAGTTATCATATCCCCTCTTAGACGCCTCTTTTCTAATGTAAATAAATCTCCTCATAAGTTAGAATGTCCATCCCCTTTATTAATTTGGTGGCTCTTCTCTGCACTCTCTCTAGTTCCATAATGTCTTTTCTTAGGATTGGTGCCCACAATGTACTCCATATTCAAGGTGTGGTCTTACTAATGCTTTGTAAAGGGGCATAATTATGTTTTCTTCCCTTCCATCCATTGCCCGTTTAATGCAAGATAAGATCTTGTTTGCCTTTGCAGCTACTGCATGACATTGGGCACTATTGCCAAGCCTGCTGCCTACAAGCACTCCTAAATCCTTCTCCATCATGGATTCCCCTAATTTATCCCCATTTAATTTGTTAATTTCCTGTTTATTCTTTTTACTCAAATGCATAACCTTACATTTATCTGTATTAAACCTCATCTGCCATTTACCTGCCCACGTTTCCAGTCTATCCAAGTCCTTCTGGAGAGAAATTGCATCCTGCTCTGATCCTACAACCTTACACAATATAGTATCAGCAAGATGGAGATTTTGCTCTCGATGCCAACCTCAAGGTCATTAATAAACAAGTTAAAAAGCAGGAGTCCCAGTACAGATCCCTGAGATAATCCACTCACATCTTTAGCTCAACCTGAACAGGTTTCTTTTATTACAACTCTCTGTTGTTTATCCTTCAACTTGTTTCCAATCCAGTTGCAAATATTTTTACTGAGTTCAATTTGCTTTATTTTGTACACTAACATTCTAGCTCTTGTCTTTGGCTGTATAAAACAATGTCACTGTGGTGAAAAGGTAAGGGCTAAGCGTGGACCTCTGATACTGTATAAACCAACTGTGCTGTCAAACCATTCTGAGTTACCACAGGCTCTTTGAACATAGAATAATTGAAACAGAGGAGAGATCCCGGCGGTCACTGCAAAGGCTCCATGAAGCTCAACCAAGCGTTATAATAGAAAAAACTTTATTGGTACAAAATGGTGAACATAGAAAAAACCTCTAACGCGTTTCGTCCCGCGAAGGGACTTTATCAAAGAGTACATAGAGTACATAAAGTAGGCTGAGATGCCCTCAAACTGTACAACACAAAGATACTTCTCCGTGATTCCCTTCTGCAAACTCTTACTGTACATAGTACTTCCCATGGTACTCAATGCTAGACCTTTTCGCTGTCGATAAAGGCCATTGTCATCAATGCTTTCGGCACGCAATGTCTTGTATATAATGTATACCTTGTT
The DNA here is from genome assembly GCF_040206685.1 of Ascaphus truei. NCBI lineage: Eukaryota > Metazoa > Chordata > Amphibia > Anura > Ascaphidae > Ascaphus > Ascaphus truei. The sequence goes on from NC_134483.1 coordinate 539,452,137, forward strand.
CATTTATGTAACTGTACTTGTGACCATGTATTATTTGTTTTACTCTGTGCCCAGGACATACTTGAAAACGAGAGGTAACTCTCAATGTATTACTTCCTGGTAAAATATTTTATAAATAAGATAAATAAATAAATTCGCCCATACTGATTGGTGACGACTGTTCTCTCGACCCATATTCTTCTCAATGACGCGTTGAAGAATGGTCATTGTGTGACTCATGAACTTTTCCCTTTAGAATTCGAGCATTGCTGCATGTCACCATTCTGCATGAAGATAACCACATTCTGTTATAGTAGTCAAATCATTATCTAACGTTACCATATGTCAATAAATTCTCAAATTACACTACAATACGTTCTCAAATTACAGTAAACATTTAAAGCGTCCTTGTTATATAAGTTGTTACAAAAAGTAACTATATAATTCGTGGCACAATATCCCATAGAGCAGGAGAGGCCAACTCCAGTCCTCAAGTGCCACCAACAGGTCAGGGTTTAACCCTTTGCAGTCCAATTAATTTTAAGTGTGCCAACAGGTTTAATTTAAATTTTAAAAAAAAAAACACATGTAGCTCAACCCCGTTATAGCATGATCCGCACACACAGCACACACTGCGCACACTCACAGCACAAACTGCACAAACTCACAGCACACTCAGCACATTTCACACACTCACAGCACACTGCACACACTCACAGCACACTGCACACACCCACAGCACACACACCACACTCACAGCTCCCCTTCCTCCGGTGTCAACTGCTGGGGCATCGTGGGGCTGCCTGCAGCGATCGGTGCGGGCCTGGGGGGGGGGGGATTTGGTGCGGGCTAGGGGGGATCGGTGCTGGGCTGGGGGGATCGGTGCTGGGCTGGGGGGATTGGTGCCAGGCTGGGGAGCGGGGCTGCTGACGGGGATCAGTGCAGGGCTTGGGAGGGGGGGAAATCGGTACAGGGCTTAGGGGGGAGGGGAAATCGGTGCAGGACTGGGGGGGAGGGGGAAATCGGTGCCGGGCTGGGGGGAATCGGTGCCGGGCTGGGGGGAATCGGTGCCGGCTGGGGTGAATCGGTGCTGCCTGGGGTGCAGGGCTGCTAGCGGGGATCGGTGCAGGGCTGGGGGGGGGAATCGGTGCAGGGCTGGGGGGGTATTAGTTCGGCTGCTGGGAGAAGGGAATGCTGGGGATGTACGGTGGCAGCGGGGGACGTGTGAGGCTGCCGGCGCCTCACTCCACCTGTTCCCCCCTCCTCCCGATCCGACATTTGACCGCAAGCTGTAAAATATTTTGTCGGATATATTCCGACATTGGACCGCAAAGGGTTAAGGATATCCCTGCTTCTGCACAGGTTTCTCAATCAGTGGCTCTGTCAAAGAATCTGTCTGTGACTGAGCCACTGATTGAGCCACCAGTACCGAAGCAAAGATATCCTTAAAATCTGACCTGTTGGTGGCCCCTGAGGACAGCATTTGGCCACTCCTGTCACAGAGCAAGATTATTTTTTTCCAGGACTTTTCTCTCCAGCAAATAAACTAGTTAATCACTATATACCATAAACATCTGTGAATCACCCAGCAGCTTTGTATTGTGTGAACCATTGAGAGTATTCATTCAAAGACATTATTTATTGTTTTATTAGAGACGAATAAATGGCATGTGCTTGGGCATCCTCTCCCATAGAAAACAACTCACGTATACTGTAGCAGTTGTCTTAAAAACCCCGACCTGTATGAGCCTGTCATGGGGCTTAGAATATCTCCCTTATTATTGTGGACATATAATTACCCACTTTAGCCATATTTTGTGAGGATGTCATAGAACTCAGTGCAAGGATGAAAAGTGTTTTGTGTCTAATGACTAAAATATGCTAACACCTGCCTTCTTTTTTTTTTTTAAATGATACAAAGAAAAGCATGAAGATGCGGACTATATACTGTAACTATGCCCAGTCCTTACACATTGAGGCTTAAAAAGAGGAAAATAGTCAAAACTTTTACTATTGTGGTATTGTGGTTGATTGGATCATGAGGAATAGCACAATACCAATAGGAAGCCAAATAAATCCTGCAGATATGTAAGTTTCTTTGCTAGCAGATTGGATTCTTAAAGGTTATTGTTCCCTTTGAAAAAGGGTGTTAAATTCTGCTACTGAGTGGTAATTAATGTGAGTGCATGTGTGCGGAATGTGTATAGATATGTGCAGTTTATGTGAATGAATACGGGCAATAGATTATTGAAAAAACCATGCCTACTTACAAGAAGGTCAGAGTATATGAGCAGAGAGATAATACTCAGATGGATGAATTAGGATAAATTGTAGATGACTTGTCACAGGGATGTAGTATGGAAGGTGAATCTTAGGGAAACATAAAGGAAAAGACTGATTGTGCAGACCAACACAATTTAATCTAAAATCAATAAAACAATAATATATGTACTCACATTGTGTACATATAAAATGAACACATAAAAGGTGATGAACGCCCGGGAACGTCTCGCGCCTTGGAGGTATCGGTATACGCTGCTTCCTGGTCTCAAAAGTCTCTCCTCGTGTAAACTTGTGTGTCACCGGTTCCGCATCATGCGTCACTTCCGGTCGGACCTATGTCACGTCCTGGCTCACGGATCAGGGAGAGGGAGACAATGTAGGATAGCGAGTCCTCCTAGCAAAGCTTCTCAGTGTCTACACCCACGGCTCTACGCGTTTCGCTGAGCTTGTCAGCTTCTTCCGGAGCAGATTTTTTTATACGAGCCAAGTCTAGAATTCTACCAAGATTGTTATACAGAAGTACACTATATTTGTCCTTTTCTCAACTTTTGGGGCTACCTGGATTAAGACGCTCCCTCTGAACCATGGATTATATTGCATTCTATAGGGAATCAAAACCATTCCCATCTGAGGTTGAGATTGTATCCATTACCTTACACTATTATTATTATTATTATTATTATTATTATCACATTTACGTATTGTGAGCACCATTAATTATTTATACACTTATTCACTATTTATATCACTTGGATTGACAAACACTATTTTGTGTTTTAGATGATTTATTTGTGTATTTAAACGCCGTTCAAATCACTTGGGTGTGTTCAATCATTTGATTTTATAGGCTGATAAGCTTATCGCTGCTTTTTTTTGGCCTATCGGACGACTTTTTTGCCTCTGACTATTAATGGGCATTAAAAAGCCATTGTAGCGTGATACTGCGCTGCTATCACTGCTTTGTGAATAGCAGGTCAGGCAGTATTCCGCTATAACAGCATGTATCGCCCGGCACATATTTGAGTCCAGATTTCGACCCCAGACCAGTAAGCGTGTATTTCGACTGTATTTTGTGTATTAATTGTGTGTCTGCGGGTTTCACCTGAATAAACCTCATTTTATTCCACTACCTTGTTTTGCCTAGTGAATGACCCCAGAAGGTAAAAAGTGTTAAAACTCCTGGTCTCCCGTAACAGTGGTTTTTTTTTCTAAACCTTTCTCACTGACTGCCCCACACCTGGAATGCCCTTCCTCTCAATATCCGACTAGCACCCTCTCTATCCACCTTTTAAGACCCAACTCAAAACACAGCTGCTTAAGGAAGCATATGAGTAGCTCTAGATAAAGGTGTTAAATGTACTGGTCTCCCGTGACATCCAGATCAACAAAAGGATGTTAAACTTTACCACATCTTTACTGCCATTCATATGAGAGGTAGTAAATGCGTGCTCAAGCTTAACTGTCTTCTGTGAATCTGGGCACAAATGCCACCTATATGACAGCGGTTTTAGGTATTTAAATAAGCGGATCTCACATTATAAGCGTCTGGTGTCCTCTCTAAGAATGCACAAATGTCTCCCCCTCATGCCTCCCCCCCCACCCACCAATTTTTATTAACTATTTTTATTATTATTTTAATAATACTAGAAATTTGAACCATATACATTTAGAAGATAATGTAACCAAAATGAATAGAGATCAAATTCTCTAATAGCATTCACTTAGTTTGTCCTACTTCTGTTTCACCAGGACCACTGCATCTTCACGCCTTGGCTTATCACTTTGTGTCCCACCAATCCTGTTTAGTGGCTCAGACACTGCTGAGCTGACGGAGCAGAGAGATGAGTCTCCTGAGGTGGCACAACAGGGCATGTCGCCAAGACCAAAGCCAGCAATTCTCCATGCCCGACCACCATAGCCTTTGGTTATAGAAGTGGAGGAGCAACCTATGGTAGATGAAGAGGAACGTTTTTTCCCCCAAAGCATAAAAAATACCACTGGGAGCATATTAACCATTGAAAAGGTGTTGCAGAGTTTCGAAAGCGGTGAAAAGTCACCTGAAGCACAACTTTTCAGCTCTGCTAATACCGAAACATATCTCTCCCTCCAAGCAGCCATGTTCCCAAATACCATGTGAAAGCTATTAATAGTGTATCTAATATGATAATAATGTGAATGTAGGACTTCATACATTTATTTATTTCTTTATTTATTTGAGTGGCACAAGACCGGAATGTTATCTGAAATTAGCTTCAATGAAGAGGGAATATATCATCTCTATGCAATATCTTACGTTGATCTTCACAAAAGATGTGGCTGGAATACTGAAACTGTCAATAACGGTTGTAACAGCGTCAGTACGTTCTCCTCTTCATCTCTCCAGTGGGTAGATCCTCAGAAGTCTGTTAAATACTTAACAATATGTTAACTAAAGTTATAGTAAATCATAGTAAAAGGTGGCGTTATTCACATGCAGACCCTGAAATTGGTCTTTTATAGGTCTGGATGAGTGTAAGAACACAGTAAGGTATGATTTAACTATCGTATTATTATTTACAACGTTATTTTCTTCTCTGGTATTATCTTTTTACATTTTATTTAAACTATTAATTATTATTATTATTATTGACTCAGGAACCTAATAGAAATAATGCCAAATTTGGGTAAGACAGGCTTAATGCTATGCAAATGGGGATACATTCGGAGAATACTCGATGGAGAAGGATTTAGGAGTGCTTGTAGACACGTTAATAGGCAAGATTTAACAGAGAATCTAAGAATCTAACCCTATATCAGCTAAAATCAGAGGGGAGGTGATCCCACAGGGTTAACTTCATGGTTCTAGCAAGATTTAGAGAAATGTGTAACATAGCCTCCCGGCAGTTACTTCTGTTTCTGGGCCTTTCCTCTGTCAGACCTGTTAGTGCAGGCAGTGGAAAGGTTAAATCCATTATTAGGCCTGTGTGTGTGTATTCCAGCCTTGAATAATGTATCAGTATTCAAGGGTAGGCCTAGCAACTCTGGGGATGTCAATCTGAGTGGTGGATATTGGTTAGAACGCCCCCTGATGTGTGTTGGCCAATCTGTATCCGGCTCTGGCTTGCTATGAGTCAGAGTCAGAGACACTCCCCTAGGATGTTCAAATTAGAGACATCTTCCTAAATTGTCAGTTGAGTTTGGAGAAGAAGAAGAGGAAGAAGAAGTTAGACAGGGCAGAGAAAGTCTCTCCCTTCTCCTCCCATGCTATGATGGGGAAGGGAATTATACTATTTAGACAGGGATCTGATCTAAAGAGACATCTATGCAGTTAGAGATCATGGAAGACTGCATTCTCTGTACTGGAGCTGTCTGATGAATAAATACAGAAAAGACATTGCTGTGTGAGTTCCTGTCTCTGGATGAAGGAGTGTCAGTGGGGGTCCATCCCCTGAAGATCTACAGGGGATCCTCGCTGGCTGGAGGCACTGTGCACCATCAACAGACATCAAGGTAATCTGTCCCCCCTGTTCCCTGTCCTGGCTCTCCCCACACCACCGCGGAGCCCTCAGCCCTCCTGTTGCCAGCAGGTCACAGCACCAAGACCACATGAAAGTAGCCGAGAAGGAGTGTACCCCCAATCTCACTTAGGGGGGGGGGGGGTATGATAAAAGGGATACAAATGCAAAGGGGGATCCAGCAGCAGGGCATTAAAGCTATTGTCGAACACCAAATGTATCTTTAAATTGTCAAAAATAGAACATTTGCAAATTGCTATAGACCAAATCTCTGATACATCTCAAATTCCTTCATTTTTCCAAAGCACAAATTGGTCTTTTTTTGTTTCATCACAAAAGGTGACATCTAGTAAGAAGTAACCTTAGTATAGTCTCAAATATTAATATCCCTGATCTCAAAAGGTAAGAAATAAGGAGCATGAGTTTAAGTACAAAATATAAGGAGGCGATAAAGGTTTAGTGAATTCTGATTCCACGGAAAGGTTACCAAAGGCGTTAGTGTTGAATACCTAATACTTAGAACATTTGACACATCTGATACAAAATACAGACCCCCTCTGTCTTGTGGCTGATGGATTCATGTAAGTGAGATCCTGTGCTTCTTATTCGTGCATGCAAATTTGAGAAGCGACTGTTTATTAATGAAATGTAATTTGTTCTTAGTACAGGCGGCCCGAAGATTTAGGATAGGAACCCATTTTGCATTGTGATTCTTTAACAAACATTCATTTGTTTTCTCACACTTTGCTTGACATAGCAGACTTTTTTTTTTTTTACGTAGACAACTCCAGTTCTCAAGACCCCCCAACAGGTCAGGTTTTAAAAGATAATCCTGCTTCAGCACAGGTGGCTCAATGAGAGGTTGTGTCGGAGAAGCAGGGACTGATTGAGCCCCCTGTGCTGAAGCAGGGACTGGTTGAGCCACCTGTGCTGAAGCAGGGACTGATTGGGCCACCTGTGCTGAAGCATGCATGGATATCCTGAAAACCTGACCTGTTGGTTGGGTCTTGAGGACTGGAGTTGAGCAGCCTTAATGTAGACTAATCCTCATTGTCATATACTATTTGGTCTTTAAGCATCCTGTAATTTTTTCCTGCGATCTTGCTGCATTTATGGTGTGCTGCTTCCTTCTCCTACTGAATACAACCGACGGAAGGTTGCTAGAAAGTTAGAACATTTACAAACACATTTGTAATTAATTGTAGTCTGCACCACATCCCTTTCACGTGGATGTTACGTTTCCAGAAGAACAGGTCAGATAGTCATTGGCCGGTCATCACAGAGAAGGAAGGAGATTGCAGTCCCTTCAGGGTCTTAAACTTTAAGTACTTAAGGTTCTTCACAACCGCAGCCCCTAACATTACAAAGCTAACACATTTCTACAAAGCCCCCGTGGTCTCATTTAACTGGTATCCACTGGCTTGGATTTCAGTCTTAGGAGTAGCCTGCAGGGAATCCTCTTTTCCCCCCATCTATGTCTGCTTTAGATCTGTGAGTTTGATTATTGTTTGCTGGAGATGGAACAAACAGGAACAGATGTCCTCTTCTGATCTGTGCCCTGGAGAAGATGAAACGCAGTGGTCCATAACACTAAATATAACATACAGTACACAAGATAAACTGCAATGCATAATCAAACTGTGCTCTGATATCTGTGAACAAGTGGTAGGCTGGCACATATAGTTAAAATAGCAAACACAATTAACTAAGGCAAGCAAATTCCTTCTTTCTAAAGGGGCTATCTTAAATACAGTGGAACTGGGAATATTTACTTACCGTACAATATTAATCCCCAGTTTGTGCACCACTTACTGTGATTGCTATTTAAAATGAATGACTGGTGATCATGTTCAAAGAAAAGGTCGTCTCTTCCCCTACTAATCAGAGCTCCCTTCCTATCCTTTTCCAAATGAGCATCCTTTGCATTATTCGATTTTCTTCAGTAGTTTTTTTTTTACTTCCCCTTTGTGATTGTGACTATCTGTAGGAGATATGTGCAGAGGTATAACCAGAGAGACGTAGTTTAAGGGAAAATAAATGTTGGCTTGTATTTAGCCCGAGGCTTTAAACAGAACAGCTTCATGTCAGCGTGTAAAACACATGAAACAGGCCTAGCCCTTTGTAAGGGCTAACTCACACATCCCAGTCTCTATCTGCAGGGCTGGGAGGTTAGGCCTCTTACCAACCTCTGACCCCAAAATCCAAAGCGGTACCTGTAAGCAGGGGGCTCTTTATATCAGTCCGGGTCTGGGTTGGTGTCTGTGGGGTGCACCCTTTGGTGGGTTCCAGGGTCTGCTATATCCCGAAATACAGAGTATGGTACCATTGGATCTCTCTCTGGCAGCACACACTTCTTCAGTGCTAGATTGATCTGTTTCCTGGGGCTCTCTGGCAGCACAGTCCCTCTGTGCTAGAGAACTATACACAGTGTGGGCAGCACAGTCCCTCTGTGCTAGAGAACTATATACAGTGTGGGCAGCACAGTCCCTCTGTGCTAGAGAACTATATACAGTGTGGGCAGCACAGTCCCTCTGTGCTAGAGAACTATATACAGTGTGGGCAGCACAGTCCCTCTGTGCTAGAGAACTATATACAGTGTGGGCAGCACAGTCCCTCTGTGCTAGAGAACTATATACAGTGTGGGCAGCACAGTCCCTCTGTGCTAGAGAACTATATACAGTACAGTGTGGGCAGCACAGTCCCTCTGTGCTAGAGAACTATACACAGTGTGGGCAGCACAGTCCCTCTGTGCTAGAGAACTATATGCAGTGTGGGCAGCACAGTCCCTCTGTGCTAGAGAACTATATACAGTGTGGGCAGCACAGTCCCTCTGTGCTAGAGAACTATATACAGTGTGGGCAGCACAGTCCCTCTGTGCTAGAGAACTATATACAGTGTGGGCAGCACACTTTTACACCTGCTTGATGAGTCAGGTGGAGACTGGCTATTTGACTTTAGCTGAAGTTAACCAGCTACCTGCTGGAAACATCAGCTACAGACCGGCTCTATGTGATTGTTTAGACTGGGGAAAGGCCCTGTCACACTATCACTCCTAGTAAATCAGCCCAAAGAAATGAAGAATGTGCTAACTGTTCTCCTATCTATTGTACAGGACATGGGCGGACAACTCCAGTCTTCAAGGGCCACCACCAGGTCAGCTTTAAAGGATATCCCTGCTTCAGCATTTTATACACTAATTTTTAGATTTGTAGATTAGATTTAGACTTTTGTTTACCATACTGTACACAGCTGGAATGCGCCTTAAACAGTAGCATTGTTTAGTCAGTATAGCCCTTACCATTCATCTGGTGGAGAGGAGGCAGTGTAACATACAATATGGCTGCTTAAACACGTTTTTTTCCCACTAATTATTCATTATCTCCCTCTATCGAAGACAATATAGGACACTTATAAGCACTGGCATCAACTACCCCTTCTGTAAGATCAAGATTAACAAAGGTTAAACCAGCTGGTCTACACAAATATATTTGCTGAGTAATAGTAAGTTGAAGGTTCTTTAAAGAGTCAGTCTTCTACTAAGACCTGAGCACTTACTTTATTCTCTATGGGACAACCTTTATACAGTACCACTTTCACCAGCTTGCACATTTAGCACAACATGTGGTAGAATGGTGGTCTAATAGTACACTGTCTACCAGCATGTGTTATCATGGATGATGTGTGAGGTCACTCCCCCTCTAGACCACGTGTTCCAAATTCTAGTCCTCAAGAACCCCCAACAGGTCAGGTGTTAAGGATATCCCTGCTTCAGCACAGATGGCTCAGTCAGCGGCTCATTGATTTTGACTGAACCACCTGCGCTCAAACAAGGATACCCTTAAAACTTGAACTGTTGGGGGTTCGTGGGCGCCAGGGTTGGCTACCCATGCTCTAGACTATAAACAATGTGACTGTCATCTCTTACCATACTCCAAGCAAGGGACAGCTACTATAGGAGCAGATAGTTTAGGCCGATATGGTAAGGCGGTATGGCTATACATACAAGTGCCATCTTATACCTGACTTGTGTCAAACATCGTGATACAGTTACTGAATTTAAAAGAGTAGAATTCTGACAAACATGGAAGCAAACTTATTTTTAATACATTTTCTAAAGTTATTTACTTGAAGGTTTGGTAAAAAGAAAAATGAGTGGTACTATACCAATTAATACAGTAACACTTGAACCACTGTTTATTTAGAGTAAATAAAGGAGCAGCAAGTTGTTCAGGAAATACTCTGTTCTGTAATAAAGTCTCATAAAGCAAAACGTGCTGCACAAAAAACACCATATTTACCAAATTAAAAGAGAACAGTGAAAGCAACGATGTTTTGTGTCTATGATACAAATGGTGCTCTTTTCCTAGCTTACATTTCCAGCCGGAGACTTTGATGTTTAAGCTGGCACCCACTAAATAGAATTGTATTATTTGTGCCTTAGGCGAGAGGAAGGGATAATTGGGAGTCAAAGTCCATGCATTAAAGACATGATGTAAGACTCAAAATACAGTATTTCTGAAATGCTCCGATTTCATTCAACCATCACAAGTTATATTTCCCTCCATCAACAAAACCAGAACTAGTATTACAACTGCTAGGTTCCCTGGGATCTTGAACAAAACAAATGATTATTTATGCATTTCCATTATGCATGAAGGATCCACTTCTCCAAAAAGTTTGAAACTGTCATAAGAGGTGGACCCTCCACCAACTTTAACATTAAACAACATTCTTCGGAGTAAATGTTTTCGATGAGAGATTCACATTCACGTTCATCCAGAGTGTTGTTTACAATAATAATTCTAAATGAAATTACCTCCAAATGGGCTTTCATAAGCAGGATGTATTTGTATATCAGTGCTGATATTGACAAAGGCAACCTATCAATGATTCAAAAGGGAAAATAATCAGACTGTTTTGATAAAGAGTATTTTGTTGTAAACAAGAGTGGATTTTTTTTCCAGTGCATTTTGTTTTAAGTTGAGTTAAAACATTTAAATTAAAAATGCATTTCAAAACAAATTAGATTGAAAGGCTGTACATAGAAAACCAAATTTAAATATAAGGGTTACTTCTCTTCCATGTCCTGATGTGATTTGCGCACCTGTTTCTTCTTCGCTTGCTGATTGGATTTGGTCTGAATCCTGTGTCGGGAGCTGCACTCACTAAGGACAGTATATTATTTTATGTTACAGTGGCGGCAGCTTTAATTTGATGTAATGCCGGCGGCATGCCGGGATCTACTCCGGCTGCCGCCAGTCAAGACCGCGCGCCGCCGCGTTTCCCCCACGCACCCCCCCTCCCCTTCGCGCGCATTTTACCCCCCCCTTCCCGACCCCGAACCCGGCTCCTGCTCTGCCCCTCTGCTTCCCCGCACCCCCGCTTACCTTACTTTAATCTCCAGGGGTGTCGGGGAAGCCCGGGGAAGCCGGGGAAGCCGGGGAAGCCGGGCGCGCACGTGACTGTGACGTAACAGTGCGCCGCAAAGCGCCGCTTCTCCACGCTTTCCACCCGGCCGGCGGCATTACATCGAATAAAAGCTGCCGCTACTGTATGTGTTTTGAGTGATGTTATTTGCGCTTGATTTTTCTCTTCACTATTGGAACGAAGATTGACTTCAGCATCCAGCATGTAACGTTTCCTCTGCATGTTTAGGCCAGATCCACAAAGGTCCGTTAACTCAGTGCTAATAAAGTAGCGTTATCAAAATCAATATTGGCCGTTATTTTCCAAGAGATTAATGCTTAATGGTGCCTCCCATTAACATAGGCTTACAGCCATGTTAAGTTAGCATGGTCTTGGGTCAACTTTTTTTTATTTGTGGATACGATCCCTTAATAAACATTTAAATGGCTTCCACACTATCGATCCCAGGCTTGTTGGTCGCTAATTCCCTGGTTGTGATTAGACATGGTCGAATTATTTGCACAAGTTCAAATCGGCCAATCTGAAACCGAGCAATACAATTGTGGAGACACAACGAATAGAGTGTTTGTGTTGAGGGATGGAAGTTGCTAAGCAGGTGTTTAACTCAACATCAGTCCTCTGAGTATGAATGTAAAATAAATTAGTGAGGAGAGTGTCGGTTAAGCTTCCTTAGGTAGAGTGTTTTAGGGAACTTTTAAATGTACGTACTGTATGTTGGTGTGCACTTCTTTACCATAGATACCCCACTGTTCTGCAATTGCAACACCATGATGCTGCTCGGTGCGTGCACCTCTATGTCATAGATACACCTATGATAGGGGAGAGTCTGATTGTGTGGGGTAGAGAATTCAAGAGTTGGGATGCAGCACAGGAAGAAGTAATAAGGGAGGTGGAGACATGTAGATCATGAGCCAAGCATACATTGAGTGTGGGAGATTACTTGGAAATTAGGGCAGAGATGTATAGAGAAGTGGTCTTGTAGTTGAGCATGTGTCTAGACTTTGACCCCATAGGGTATGTGTATCCAATGTAGTGACTTGCATAGTGCAACAGCAGAAGAAGAGTGGTGGGTGAGGTGAATGAGCCAGACAGCAGCATTTAGAATGGACTGGAAATGGAACAGGTGGCAGATGGGAAACAATACAGAAGAAGGTCGCAATAGTCAAGTCAAGGTCTAATGAGTGAATAAGAATTTTTGTTGATTGCCAAAATATGCCCCTTCCCCACTGAACAATGTTGCAGAGGTGGAAATTGAAGGATTTGAGGAGGTACTGAATGTGTGGGATGAAGGAGAGTGAGGAGCCAAAAATAACACCTCTATCTAACTTGAGTTATTGGGATCATAGTGGAATCTTTTATTACAAAGGAGAAACCGAGTACAGGGGTGAAGTTAATAGGAGGGATATTTTTAACATTTTTGACATGTTACATTGAGATAGTCATGGATCTACTGTATGGTATCAAAAGCAGCAGAAAGGTCCAATAGAATGAGTAAGAAGAACTGTCTCTTTAATGTACTGTAGCCTTGAGGACATCATTGTTGCGTTTTGTTGGCACATTCTCAGTGTACTGATTAGAAGGGAATCCAGTCTGCAGTGTATCAAGTAGAGAGTTTGAGGAGAGAAAGTCCAGTGTGCATTTATAAATGAGTGTTGGTGCAAAGGTCAGTAGGACTGCAGCTAGAAGGAGAAGCAGGATTGAGAGGTTTCTTCAACATTGACATGACAGGAGCATTCTTGAAGGATGATGGAAATGGACCTGGTGTAAGAGAGAGGTTAATGTCAGAATTATTATATTATAGAGTAAGAGTAGAAGATGGAAGGGGGATAGAATTGAGAGTGCGGGTTTTACAGAGGGATGAGGAAAGAAGATGGTTGAAAGCAAATAAGGGTTTCATTGGGAGCAAAGTGGGAGCTGTTTGGTATAGCTGGAATTTGACAAAGAGCAATGTCATGTCAAATAGGAGTGATTTTATCTATAAAGTGGCTATCAAAGTCTTGAGCCCTAAGGGCAGAAGTGGGAACTGGTGTGGGCGAAAGAGAGAGTTGAATGTCAAAAACAGTCATTTTTGATTGGAGTACAGAGTTGATATGAGGGCATAAAAGTCGTTTTGTTTAGAAAGGGATATGGCACCATTATGGCAAAGAGAATGCATTTGTAATCCATCAAATCTGCAAAAGTGATTTCCTGCATTGTCACTCACCCCTGCGGGAGCATCTCTGCAGGTGGCATGTGTTGTGGTTAAAGTTTGATAAGATAGTAGAATTGAGTTGTGGCAGGACCAATTTGGTAAGGAGTAGATAAGAGATCATTGTTGTACAAGAGGTATGACTAAAGGAGAGGTCACAATAGCACAGTGCAGCACGTGAGGCAGTATCATAGGAGGTGAGCCCTGTCTCATTGACGGCTAATAGATTGAAAGAATTAGAGAGAATATGGGTGTCAACTGCAGTATGTTTAGTGCAGACAGTGTGTATTCCATAGTGAGTAGGAAAATGCAAGTGAAGGGAGGCAGGGGATGTGAAAAAAGGTTGGCGCGGTTGGCAGTGTGCTGGAGCTAAGTTGGCAGTGTGCTAAGGAGTAGCTAAGTACTAATGTGTAAAGGTACCGAACACTGCAAACCTTAACAGTAAAAAAAAATCCCCCCCCCACATGCATACTGTATACTACAGAGAGTCAGAGGCTAGTAACACCAAGGGATCAAGAAGGTAACCTCCCCTCTTTTCTCCTTGAGACCTAAACCCTCCACCTCAGGAAACCAACATTAAGAGAGCCCCAATCTAACTAAGTGCAGGGGCGGAATGCCTATATACCCAGGGTCCCCTCTGAAAGATGTGTTGCAGTTAATGGTGGTGGGGTGAATTTAGACAGGATATGAGGTGATGCGTTGTCTGAAAGGGGGTGGTTTTGTATGCTTACATATTGTATCAGTTACGGCTTCTCTTTTCAGACAAACCTGGTGGAGGAAGCCCAACCCCCTCCCTTAAATATTTCGGTTTTTGGAGTGGGTTAATTGTCCAGTGATAGGTACCTGTTGTGCCTCTTGGGTGATAATGTGTCAATTATATTGCAGCATTAGGGGTTAATTATGTTATTATCGTTGCAACATGGCGGGGTGGTGTAATGATGGTTGTGGGGACCTTGCCGGTTTGGCTCGTGGATGGTGCCCGTTGTCCCTACTGTGGTGGTATTGAGGGGTTGCCATACAAGCCTAATGCGTGGGTGTGGGAGTTTCCTCCCAGTAATGTAATTCGATCACTGTCATTAGGATTTTAGCGGCGGTGGCCATTTGGGGTTCAAGTCACAGGGACCCTGGGAGCATTATAAGTTTATGGTGATTCAGGGCAAACTGGTAGATCCCTGGGGAAGTTAAATGTGTTGTGTTATATATTGGTTATTATGTTGTATTTAATAAATAATATGACCATTTATATCCACTAACTATTGTGTCAGTATATTTCTTCAAAGTTGGGAAGATAGGACAACCTCTGATGCCAGGTAAGGCATGCACTTCACAAATCCTCATGCCCTCTCCCATTATCACTAACCTCTACTCCATATCCTCTTCCATGTCATAGAAGTTTATCCCCTCTTTTTCTTACCCCCGCAGACTGAGACCTGTTGCTGAGGTAGGGGCCTGAGTCTTCTATTTCAGGCTGGTATGTCAGGCGTGGCGTTAGGTCAAACAACGGGAAGCAACTACATTAATGCTGCAATCTAACCATTTTTATATACATAGCAAGTATGGATAAACGTCAGGTACCCTGTGACTCTTAACAAGGGATCACTACATTCATATCATACCATATAAA